>NC_057795.1:444563468-444728379 GCF_018294505.1 Triticum aestivum
CCTTGTCCAACATCAACTCTTTAGCATGTCATACTTAATGAGTGCTCACAATCATAAAAGATGTCCAAGATAGTATATTTATATGTGAAAACTTCTCTTTCTTTATTACTTCCTATTAATTGCAACGATGACCAAAACTATGTTTGTCAACTCTCAACAACTTTTATGCCTCATTCTTTTTATATGTGAAGCCATTACTATCCATAAGATCAATATGAACTCTTTTATTCTTTTTATTCTTTCTATTTTCTCAAGATCATAGCAAGATAGCAAAGCCCTTGACTCAACACTAATCTCTATTATATAGCTCACGGACTCGATTACATAGAGAGATCACAAAGCAAAACTCAAAACTAATTCATACCAAAAGTTTAGTCTACTAGATCAAGATATTACTAAAAGGATCGAACTAAGTAAAACGGTAAAGATAGGAGTGTGATGGTGATACGATACCGGGGCACCTCCCCCAAGCTTGGCAGTTGCCAAGGGGAGTGCCCATACCCATGTAATTATGTCCTCGGAGGCGATGAAGGTGGTGATGATGATGGTGGATAATCGCACATCGAGCGTAAAAAGCTCCTCCAACTTGGCGGATAATGCCCTTGGAGTGCTGACGATATGATCCTTCAACAAAATATTTCCTGTGTGAGATACTTGTTTTGTAGTGCGAGCTAGCTCAATCATCTTGAAAGCTTCAATCTCAGTTGGGAGTAAAGAGGTTAGGTAGAGGTTGAGGGATGTTTTCTTCTTCCACCGCCAGAGCTTGATCCTCCATGGCCTTCTTGATCCCTTCATCCTTGTTGATCTCCTCAGGTTCTTCTCTTTTCAGCTCTATCTTCAATAGCCAAGCATCCTTGTCTTCATTGTTGAAGGAGGGTGACGTCATGATCCTCTAGATCTGTCAGAAAAACAGCTCGAAACAAAAACGAAGGATTTTTGCGTGATACGGTGGTCAAAACCTTCGGGAGATTATATAATGAATTTTTACCGACCAAAATAAGCAACATGCAAGAAAACGGAGTCCGGGAGGCACACGAGGTGCCCACGAGACAAGGGGGCACACCCAGTAGGGGGGGCCGCCCTCCACCCTCGTGGAGGCCTTGTGTCCTTCCCGGATTACTTCTTGCTTCCCAAAATTCTTAAATATTCCAAAACGGAGAAAAATTGCCATTAGAACTGTTTTGGAGTTGGTATACTTACCGTACCACATACCTATTCCTTTTTGGAGTCTGAAACATTTTGGAAAGTATCCCGTATGTATTCCTCCGGGGTTACGGCCTCAATAATATTAGTTTCAACATTTATAGGATTACCTGAGATATAATGTTTGATTCTTTGACCGTTCACCACCCTCGGACTTGTGCCTTCGAAGTTGTTGATTTTTATGGCACCGGAACGATAGACCTCCTCGATAACGTAAGGACCTTCCCACTTAGAGAGAAGTTTTCTTGCAAAAAATCTTAAACGAGAGTTGAATAGCAACACATAATCACCTACGTTAAATTCTCGCTTTTGTATTCTTTTGTCATGCCATCTTTTAACTTTTTCTTTGAACAGCTTGGCATTCTCATATGCTTGGGTTCTCCATTCATCAAGTGAGCTAATATCAAATAACCTCTTCTCATCGGCAAGTTTGAAGTCATAGTTGAGCTCTTTAATAGCCCAATATGCTTTATGTCAAGTTCAAGAGGTAAGTGACATGCTTTTCCATAAACCATCTTATACAGAGACATACCCATAGCATTTTTGTATGCAGTTCTATAGGCCCATAATGCATCATCAAGTTTCTTGGACCAGTTCTTTCTAGATCTGTTGACTGTCTTCTGCAAAATTAATTTTATCTTTCTATTACTCAACTCTACTTGACCACTAGACTGTGGGTGATAAGGAGACGGAATTCTATGATTAACATCATACTTAGCAAGCATTTTACGGAAAGCACCATCAATAAAATGTGAACCACCATCAGTCATAAGGTATCTAGGGACTCCAAACCTCGGAAAAATAACTTCCTTAAGCATCTTAATAGAGGTGTTATGATCAACACTACTAGTTGGAATAGCCTCTACCCACTTAGTAACGTAATCAACAGCAACTAAAATATGTGTATATCCATTAGAGGCAGGAAAAGGTCCCATATAATCAAAGCCCCAGACATCAAATGGTTCAGTAACAAGAGAATAGTTCATAGGCATGTCTTGACGTCTACTAATATTACCAATTCTTTGACATTCATCACAAGACAAGACAAACTTACGAGCATCATTGAAGAGAGTAGGCCAATAAAAACCGGATTGCAATACCTTATGTGCAGTTCTATCTCTAGCGTGGTGTCCTCCATATGGTTCAGAGTGACACTTGCGTAGGATCTGTTCCTGTTCATGCTCAGGTACACAATGTCTAATAACACCATCTACTCCTTCTTTATAAAGGTGTGGGTCATCCCAGAAGTAATGTCTTAAATCATAAAAGAACTTTTTCTTTTGCTGGTATGTGAAATTAGGTGGTATAAATTTAGCAACAATGTAATTAGCATAATCAGCATACCATGGAGCAGTACGAGAAGCATTATTGACCGCTAATTGTTCATCAGGAAAGCTATCATCAATAGGTAGTGGGTCATCAAGAACATTTTCTAACCTAGACAAGTTGTCTGCAACAGGGTTCTCAGCTCCCTTTCTATCAATAATATGCAAATCAAATTCTAGGAGCAGGAGAACCCATCTAATAAGTCTAGGTTTAGCATCTTTCTTTTCCATAAGATATTTAATAGCAGCATGATCAGTGTGAATAGTAAGTTTAGAATCAACAATATAAGGTCTGAACTTATCACATGCAAATACAACCGCTAAGAATTCTTTTTCAGTAGTAGCATAATTTCTCTGGGCAGTATCAAGAGTTTTACTAGCATACTGGATAACATTTAATTTCTTATCAACTCTTTGCCCTAGAACAGCACCTACATCAGAATCACTAGCATCACACATAATTTCAAAGGGTAAATTCCAATCAGGTGGCTGAACAATAGGTGCAGTGATCAAAGCTTTCTTAAAGCATTTCAAATTCTTCTACACAATCATCATCAAAGACAAAAGGAATATCTTTTTGCAATAAATTAGTCAGAGGCCTAGAGATTTTAGAAAAGTCCTTAATGAACCTCCTATAAAAACCGGCATGACCAAGGAAACTTCTTATACCTTTAATGTCCTTAGGACATGGCATCTTTTCAATAGCATCAACTTTAGCTTTATCAACTTCAATACCTCTTTCAGAAATTTTATGCCCCAAGACAATGCCTTCATTAACCATAAAGTGGCACTTTTCCCAATTCAAGACTAGACTAGTGTCTTCACATCTCTGCAAAACTCGATCAAGGTTGCTCAAGCAATCATCAAAAGAGGATCCATAAACGGAGAAGTCATCCATGAATACCTCACAAATCTTTTCACAAAAGTCAAAGAATATAGCCATCATGCATCTTTGAAAGGTAGTAGGTGCATTACATAAACCAAAAGGCATACGTCTATAAGCAAAAGTACCAAAAGGGCAAGTAAAAGTAGTTATTGATTGATCCTCCGCTGACACGGGTATTTGAGAGAAACCAGAATAACCATCTAGAAAGCAGAAATGTATATGTTTGGATAGTCTTTCTAGCATTTGATCAATAAAAGGTAAAGGGTAATGATCTTTCTTAGTAGCTTTATTTAATTTACGAAAATCAATTACCATCCTATAACCTGTAATAATTCTTTGTGGAATCAATTCATCTTTATCATTAGGAACAACAGTAATACTTCCCTTCTTAGGGACGCAATGGACATGACTTACCCAATGGCTATCAGCAATGGGATAAATTATACTTGCCTCAAGGAGCTTTAGTATCTCCTTTCTTACCACTTCTTTCATCTTAGGATTTAACCGTCATTGAGGATCTCTAACTGGTTTGGCATCTTTCTCCAATTTAATTTTGTGTTGACATAGAGTGGGACTAATGCCCTTAAGAACATCCAGAGTATATCCAATAGCAGCACAATGCTTCTTCAGAGTTTTCAATAATCTTTCCTCTTCCTGCTCTGAAAGGTTAGCACTAATAATAACAGGATATATCTTCTTTTCATCAAGATAAGCATATTTAAGATTATTAGGTAAAGGTTTGAGCTCAAACACGGGATCACCCTTGGGTGGAGGGGGATCCCTAGGATTTCAACAGGCAAGTTGTGTTTCAGAATAGGACCCTGTTGAAGGAATACTTCATCTATTTACCTTCTTTCATTCATAAACATATCATTTTCATGGTCTAGCAAATATTGTTCTAACGGATCAGTAGGAGGCATGACAATAGAGGCAAGACCAATAATTTCATCCTAACTAGGCAATTCTTTATCACGGGGTTGTCTATGAAATTTAGAAAAATTAAACTCATGTTTCATATCCCCCAAGCCAATTGTAATAACATCCTTTTCACAATCAATCTTAGCATTAACAGTATTCAAGAAGGGTCTACCAAATATAATGGGACAAAAGTCATCTTGTGGGGAACCAAGAACAAGAAAATCAGCAGGATATTTAACTTTCCCACACAAGACTTCGACATTTCAAACAATCCCAACTGGTGCAATAGTATCTCTATTGGCAAGCTTAATTGTAACATCAATACCTTCTAACTCAGCGGGTGCAATATCATGCATAATTTCATTATATAAGGAAATAGGTATTGCACTAGCACTGGCACCCATATCACATAAGCCATGATAACAATGATCTCCTATTTTAACAGAAATAACAGGCATGCCTACAACAGGTCTATGTAGCTTAGCATCTGGTTTAGCAATATTAGCTGTTTCACCACAGAAGTAAATAACATGCCCCTCTATATTATCATCCAAGAGATCTTTGACCATAGCAATACTAGGTTCAACTTTAATTTGCTCGGGAGGTGTATATGTTCTAGTATTACTCTTATGAACGACAGTTGAAGCTTTAGCATGATCCTTTATTCTAACAGGAAAAGGTGGTTTCTCAACATAAGTAATAGGAACAATAGGATCATTATAAGTGATAGTCTTTTCTTCAACTGTAATAGGTGCAACTACTTGGGAGGATTATATTTAAACCACTTCTCCTTAGGGAGAGCAACGTGAGCAGCAAAAAATTCACAAAAAGAAGCTACTATCTCAGAGTCAAGTCCATATTTAGCGCTAAATCCACAAAAAGCATCGGTATCCATAAAAGATTTAACACAATCAAACTTAGGTGTCATACCTAACTCCTTACCATCGTCGGAACCCCAATCTTCAGAGTTGCGTTTAATTCTTTCCAATAAATCCCACTTGAATTCAGTAGTCTTCAGCATATAAGAACCAGCACATGAAGTATCAAGCATGGTGTGATCATTGAGAGAAAGCCGAGCATAAATTTTTTGAATAATCATTTCTCTTGAGAGCTCATGATTGGGGCATGAATATAACATTGACTTAAGCCTCCCCCAAGCTTGAGCAACGCTTTCTCCTTCGCGAGGCCAGAAATTATATATGTAATTACGATCACGATGAACAAGATGCATAGGGTAGAACTTCTAGTGAAATTCCAACTTCAATCGTTTATAGTTCCAAGATCCCGTATCATCACATAGCCTATACCATGTCAATGCGTCTCCCTTCAAATATAAAGGGAAGACCTTCCTCTTAACAACATCATCGGGAATACCTGCAAGCTTAAATAATCCACAAACTTCATCCACAAAGATAAGGTGTAAATCGGGATGCAATGTTCCATCTCCTGCAAAGGGATTAGCTAGCAGTTTCTCTATCATACCCGAAGGAATCTCAAAGTAAACATTTTTAGTAGGTTGAGGAGCAACTCTTTGCTCTTCTGGTCGGGGCGAAGATTCCCCAAACAAGCCCCTCAAAGGATTAGTTTCCATAGCAACAAGTGACAGAAAATTTCAGCACACTATATAAATGTTTC
The DNA here is from genome assembly GCF_018294505.1 of Triticum aestivum. Lineage (NCBI taxonomy): Eukaryota > Viridiplantae > Streptophyta > Magnoliopsida > Poales > Poaceae > Triticum > Triticum aestivum. The sequence continues at coordinate 444,569,436 of NC_057795.1, forward strand.
CTTACCAAGTTCCACTCACCAAAGGCGCTTCACTCCCCGGCAACGGCGCCAGAAAAGAGTCTTGATGACCCACAAGTATAGGGGATCTATCATAGTCCTTTCAATAAGTAAGAGTGTCGAACCCAACGAGGAGCAGAAGGAAATGACAAGCGGTTTTCAGTAAGGTATTCTCTGCAAGCACTGAAATATTAGGTAACAGATAGTTTTGTGATAAGATAATTTGTAATGGGTAACAAGCAATGAAAGTAAATAAAGTGCAACAAGGTGGCCCAATCCTTTTTGTAGCAAAGGACAAGCCTGGACAATTTCTTATAATGAGAAAAGCGCTCCCGAGGACACATGGGAATTATCGTCAAGCTAGTTTCATCACGCTCATATGATTCGCGTTCGGTACTTTGATAATTTGATATGTGGGTGGACCGGTGCTTGGGTACTGCCCTTACTTGGACAATCCCACTTATGTTAACCCCTATTGCAAGCATCCTCAACTACAAAATAAGTATTAAGGTAAATCTAACCATAGCATGAAACTAGTGGATCCAAATCAGCCTCTTACGAAGCAACACATAAACTAGGGTTTAAGCTTCTATCACTCAAGCAACCCATCATCTACTTATTACTTCCCAATGCCTTCCTCTAGGCCCATATAATGGTGAAGTGTCATGTAGTCGACGTCCACATAACACCACTAGAGGAGAGACAACATACATCTCATCAAAATATCGAACGAATACCAAATTCACATGACTACTAATAGCAAGACTTCACCCATGTCCTCAGGAACAAACGTAACTACTCACAAAGCATATTCATGTTCATGATCGGAGGAGTATTAATATGCATTAAGGATCTGAACATATGATCTTCCACCAAGTAAACCAATTAGCATCAACTACAAGGAGTAATCAACACTACTAGCAACCCACAGGTACCAATTTGTGGTTTTGATACAAGATTGGATACAAGAGATGAACTAGGGTTTTGAGAGGAGATGGTGCTGGTGAAGATGTTGATGGAGATTGACCCCCTCCCGATGAGAGGATCGTTGGTGATGATGATGGTGATGATTTCCCCCTCCTGGAGGGAAGTTTCCCCGGTAGAACAGCTCCGCCGGAGCCCTAGATTGGTTTCGCCAAGGTTCCGCCTCGTGGTGGTGGAGTTTCGTCCCGTAAGCTTGCTTATGATTTTTCCAGGATAAAAGCCTTCATATAGCAGAAGATGGGCACCGGAGGGCCACCAGGGGGCCCAGGAGACCGGGGGGCACACCCAGTAGGGGGGGGGGGCGCCCCCACCCTCCTGGCCAGTGTGTGGGCCCCCTCTGGTACTTTCTTTGCTCAATAATTCTTGTTAATTCCAAAAATGACTTCCGTGGAGTTTCAGGATTTTTGGAGCTGTGCAGAATAGGTTTCCAGTATTTTCTCCTTTTCCAGCCAGAATCCCAGCTGCCGACATTCTCCCTCTTCATGATAAACCTTGTAAAATAAGAGAGAATAGCCATAAGTATTGAGACATAACGTGTAATAACAACCCATAATGCAATAAATATCGATATAAAAGCATGATGCAAAATGGACGTATCAACGGGCATGTGGCGATGGGGCACCTGGAGCTGATCTCAGGGTGGCTTCGAGCCGACTCATTCGTTTGGAAGGCTTGGAGCTAGGCCGAAGCCGCCGCCGTGGGTGCCAAGGAGTAGGCCACAACAGCCGCAGCGGCTCGCAACGCTGCGCTGGCCGACGTCGTGGCCACCAAAAGCCGTTGCCGTGAGGTGGAGGCCGAGCTGAAGAAGCTTCAGGAGGATCAGACCTCCCAGGCGCACGGGCTCCAGATGCGGGAGGAGTAACTCACGGCCTGGGAGTCCGTACTCACCTATCGCGAGGCCGAGCTGGAGCAATCAGCCCAAGAACAGGGCACGGAGCGGAGCCGGCTGGAGAAGCTGAAGGAGGAGGTAGACGCGGCCCAGACGTCCCACACCAAGCATGTCTCGGAGGAGGCGGCCAAGCTGTAGGCCAGGGAGAAGATGCTTGCCGCGGCTGAGAAGGCCAGGCGCGACGCCTTCACTTCCTTCGAGCTGAAGTGTCGTGAGGCACTCCACTCCCTTTATGGAGAAGGGTACGACAAGCCGCTGGCGACCCAGGATGATGGCCTTCCTGGTATTCTCACCAAGCTTGTCGAGGAGCTAGGGAACATCTCCGCTGTGCTAGGCTCCATGGTGGAAGGGGAGTGCCGCGTGCTCTTCACTGCGGCCGGGATGCACGTCTACAACCATCTTCATCTCCTGTACCCCAGCCTGGACCTTGGCATGCTGCTGGAGCTGGTGGCGCCTGAGTCCCGGGTCGCTGCTGCTGAAGCCGTGAAGGGGCAGGTGGAAGCCCTGGTGGTGAAGTTCTGCTGCATCGACCCTGAGGCCTTGGCGGCCGCAGCCAGCAGCGAAGGTGACGGCGGCACCGTCAAGGACGCGCTCCCCAAGGGGGCTGGTGGCGGCGAGTAGAGCTGAAGGTGGCACCTCTCATCTTTTATCCTGCAACATTTAACGTGCCTCGTGGAGGCGTAAGAACCCCTGCTTTGAATTTGTGAACATTATGGTTTGTAATAATTTGCTAGGATTCCACAATTTTCCTTTCCGTGCTCGATTTCCTTCCATTTGCCTTTAGTGTTCTGCACCGGCAGGGCCCGGCCCCGCGCATACCTCAGCCGCCGTTTGTTCGTCCGGATCGCCAGGACGAGACCAAGGGGTGAGGGGCTACGTGACCAGTGAGGCCCCCGAGTCACAATGCACAGGGGTCCCCCTTGACGTATGAATGGCCTCGTGAAGGAAGTGCAAGCAACGTCTGGGTTAATCCGGAGTCCTCATACCTTTCCTCGCCAGCTTTTTCCTCGGAGGGTCGCGAGATGACCAGGTGCCGAAGACTTGGTCGGGTGGCATGCGCTATGTGTGACATGGACGCGGCCCCCGTGCCTAGCCCCCTCACGCGGCTCTCTCGGGGGAAAGTTGGCGCGGTGGGGCCAGAGGTCGAGCCCTGGGGCTCTCCTGAGGTTAGTACACCCGTTAGGGTGCCCTCAGTTGTTTATCATCAGCGCGGAGCATGACGCTTCCACTCTTGCATGGGCATAGCCGCTCCTTGACCATGTCATCTGCTAGCACGGAGCATGGGGCTTCCACTAGTGCGTGGGAGGGGGCTCCCTCTGAGGGGAGGCCCCGGGGCATGTACAACCCCATCCTGGCATGTGGCTTGCACGGTAGGACTAGAGGAGGTGTATATGGGCACCCGTGAGCCAGCATGGGACTCACGAGGCCCTACCTCAAGGCAGTTTGCGCCTGAATTTTGGTAAGGATGCTCAGTGGACTCCTGCGAGATGGTTAGGTCACCTGCGCCGAGTGAATCTCCAGAGGATATTGCATGAGAAGGCCAAACACCAGCGACCCAAGGAGGTGACATGAACGGGGCCGACCCGCCAGACAGAGCTCAGCCGCTGGATTTGTCGATGTTGTAGGGACGGACCCGTGCACAGACGCGGTGCCCAGACTTCTCATGCATCGATCCCAAGGAAAGATAGCCAGCGTGTGGCTCCCGCTGTGGCGAGGCACCGTGCCGTGCACCCTAACTTATCCACTCGCGATTAGCTCATGCGAGAACAAGGCACCAAGGGCCACGGGAGGTGATGTACACGGGGCTGGCCTGCAAGACAAAGCTCGGCCCCTTGGGTTTAGTGATGCTGCAGGGATGGACCCGAGCACATACGCCATGCCAGTCCTTAATCATGAGGAGGTCGCGGGCGGGTTCGAAAGGGCGCACGACATTCATGATGGCGAAGCATCGGACAAGCAGGTGATAATATATAGCAGCTCATAAAAGGGGGAAATCGGTTCTGATAAATGCGCAAAACAATACGCGCTGTGGGGCGGACCCACACAGCTTGAGGATAATGCAGCCCGAGGGGCGCCCTCAACTGAACGAACTAAAAAGTCACCTGGCACCGTTGGGGTAGAAGTGTTGAAGTAGCTGAAGATGTTAGCCGCAGAAGTTGCTCCTCATGAGCCAACAGGCTCCTGAGCCTCGGGGGGCTCAAGAGGCTCCGACTCCTCCTCCGTCAGGACTGCTTGGCGCCTGGCTTCATGAGACGCCAGGACGCCACACATGCATTGCTGGAGCGAGGCAACCGTGCCCGACAGGCCAAATGGCATGCAGACGTAGCTATGGGGGTGGCCTCCACACCGGCCGACGCTGGATGGCCAGAAGAGCTCCTGAGAAGCAGCTCTATTGAGGCCCGGGATGTTGACGCAGACGCGCAGCTCGCCGCTCACGTCTTGAGCAGCAGTTGCGTCGAGTGGTGCGGGCCGTTGCTCGCCTCGCATGGCCCGCACCTCCTGAAGATCTTCGATTGCCCTGGTGATGAACTCCAGTGCGCTTGGTGCCTCATGCCCTGCGCCTTGCTTCTAGAAGCCCTCATTGAAGCACGCCTCCACATGGTGCCCGAATGCCTTCCTCGTGATGTTGGCCAGGTCTGAGGCCTTCCAGAGAAGAGCCCCCAAGCCCAACCTGAGGGGGGCATCGGGCACGCCTTCCTATGCGAGAGGGAAAGGCGCCCCAGCAGAGGGCGAGCGACCCGAGTCACGATCATTAGGCATGCCAGCCTCCTGAGTGCCCTTGAGGAGGAGTTGCTTCTTCTTCTTGGGGGCAACCTCGGGGGGAAGGGCCACGCCCTCGCCATCCGAGTCCTTGACCGCTACGGCCTGGTATGCGCACTCGAGGGAGAACACCATGTCTTTTTCATCGCAGGCGACCGTGATGATGCCGCCGCTTCCTGGCATCTTGAGGAGGTTGTAGCCGTGATGCGTTGCCGCCATGAACTTGGCGAGAGCTGGGTACCCGAGGATGGCGTTGTACGGCAGGCGAATGTGAGCGACGTCAAAGTCGATGAGCTTGGTGTAGTAGTTGTCACGCTTGCCGAAGGTGACGGGGAGGGGAATCTGCCTGATGGGGTGCATGGAGCCGTCGGTCACCCCTGAGAATGGCTTGGTGGGATGAAGCTGGTCGTATGGCACCTAGAGCCTATCAAATGTCTCGACGGAGAGAACGTTGAGCCCAGCTCCGCCATCGGCGAGTGTCTTGGTCACGAGAACGTTGCTGATGGTAGGTGAGCAGATCATGGGGAGCACGCCTGAAGTGGCCGCGCACTTGAGCTGGTCCGCAGAGTCGAAAGTGATGGCATACTTGGACCACCTGAGCGGACGCGACGCCTCAAGCTTGGGGAGGGCCGCGTTCACCTCACGAGCGAACTGCTTGAAGATGCGATGGGAGGCAGGGGCCTGAGCACCTCCCAGGATGCATGCGATAGCACGAGGCTCTTGGAAGCCCCCAGCCCATCGTCCTAGCAGTGGTCGTCATTCCTTCTTGGTGGCGGCGGCAGCAGAGGGAGGCCAGCATTGCCTTGAGGACGGTCCTCACGAGGCTAATCCCGCCACGGACCGTCGCGAGGCTGGTACTGCCAGCGGTCTTCACGAGGCTGATCGTGCCAACCCTGACGGGGGCCACAATCATCCCAACGGCCTCCTCCTCAGCCAAGGCGTCCGTCCTGGATAGCCCTGAGCTCTTGGCAATCGTTGGTGTTGTGGCTGTGCACATTGTGGAAGACACGGAACATGCGGTTGCCTTTGGAGGACTCAGGGTGACCACAATCGCGCTTCATGTCAGGCTCGGATGCGAGCACCGTCGGGCCCTTGCGCTTCACGTCCTTCGCCTTGGCCTTCTTATCTTCAGGATTGGCTTCAGGGAGCTCGAGGAGCAAGAGGCGACCTTGTTCTGCCCTCGCGCACCTGGTCGCCATGCCGAACATCTCCAGGGCTGAACACAGGTCCTCATGTATGGCAAGCTCCTCCTTCATCTTGACATCCCGGACGCCATCAGTGGACGCTGAAATGATGGCCTCGTCCTACACCTTGGGGATCTTGAGGCGGACGTTGGTGAAGCGTTGGATGTACTTATGCAAGGTCTCTCCTGGTTGTTACTTGATGCACCGTAAGTCACCAGCTGCAGGAGCGCGATCGCAGGTGCCTTGGAAGTTGGCGATGAAGCGCTCTCACAGCTCATCCCAGGAGGAGATCGACCCCACTGGGAGGTTCAGGAGCCACGAGCACGCGCCATCCTTGAGAGCCATGGGGAACCAACTCGCCATGACCTTCTCATCACCACTTGCCGCCTCGATGCTCAGCTCATAGAGCTTAAGGAACTTGGTCGGGTCAGGGGTGCCATCATAGCGCGGAGGCAGATTCGACTTGAACTTGCCGGGCCAGACGACATGGCGAAGCTCTGGAGTGAACGCCCGGCATCCCACCATGGCCACGAGGGCTCGCCTTGGAGGGGGAGCCAGGTCTTGACGCTCGTGTGCAATCGCCTCGGGCTGCACACGGTCTTGACGCGGGGGCGCGGGACAAGCTGGGAGCGCACGCGCCTCTCCCTGAGGCCGCTGCACAACCCGACAGATTTCTTCATCGCGCATGGGCAGCCTGCATAGATGGTCACGCTGGGGGCCTCGCGCCTTGGCTCGGGGACGACATCTTGCCGGAGAGGAGGAGGAGGCACGACGTGAGCTACGTCACCCGCCTGGGGCTGCGGGGGAGGCAGCGAATGGGACATCGCAGGAGACTCTCCAGTAGCGTTGACGAGCTCGGCAATGCGGTCGAGCCAATCCTTGTAGAGGCCGTCGGCCGAACGGTAGCACAGAAGCTCACGCGCCATGAGTAGTGCCGACTACGCGGTCGCGGGCCCGCGATGGGCGTGGGAGGATGAAGCAGCAGCCGGGGTCAGCGACGGAGTGGCGGTGCGGTCATCGCGTCGCACGGAGGGCGGCAACAACGAATCCTGCTGCTCGTGGGCAGTAGGCCCAGTGACATCGTTGTCCATGAGCGACGGGGAGCGGGAAGGAGTAGCATTGCCCGCGGGTGCCGTCTGAGCGACGCGCGTGGTGAGGGATGCCTAGCGCTCGGCAGGAACTCGACGAGCGTCCACCATGGGAACATCAGAGCGGGGGTGAAACAACTAACGGAAGAGAGGCTTCGACACGCCCCCTACCTGGCACGCCAAATGTCAGATTCCGGGCTCCGTAGACCCAAGAAAGGTTCAAACTAAGGGGCATGCGCGAAGAACTCAACCTCTCAAGCCGATCGATCCTCTGCTCTCATGACCTAACTCAATGAACATGACAGTTTACCCAGGTTTGGGCCACCTTGTGTTGTAATACCCTACTGCTACTTTGTGGTGGTTTAGCCTCACGGGGGGCTGAGGATGAACTAGTACAAGTGGAAGAACAACCTCAGGAGGCTTGTTCTTATGTTGAGCTCTCGGTGGTTCAGTGAGATGATCACCTGATGAGTCGATCCCTCTCTATGGTGGTGGCTAGGCTATATTTATAGTGGCCTTGGTCCTCTTCCTCCAAAACTTAGGCGGGAAGGGATCCCACAACGGCCAAATTTGAAAGGGGACGAGAAGTACATCTAATCCTGACGAAAGGTGGTCTTCGCCTACAAAGCCTCTGAGTGTGACGTCGTGGCGGGCTCGGCGATGACATCCATCCTGCCGTTCTAGCGGTCTTGGTCTCGTTGCACGTAAATGGCAACCTTTGACTGATTCCTTGGGACTCCACACCTACGCTTGCCTCCTTTGTACCAAAGAGGAAACCTGCCGCTCTGCGCGCGCTGGCGCGCGCCACTCCTTGGTCGTCATGGTTGATGTCATTTCAGCCTCGTGAGGCCGGGTCTTGCATAGAAATCTCCACTCCGCTCAGGAGGCCACCTGAAGAGGCCGCTCCCTCGGGAGGTCTTGATGTCGCCCGCCTCGCGAGGCTTGGCCCCTTGGAAGGGCCTCGTCTTGACATATTCGAAGCTGGGCCGTACCAGGCCGTCGATGGAGCCATGTCGTGGGCCACAGGCAGGCAGGTCTGGGTACCCTGGTTCCCAGAACGCCGACAGAACCAATAGGAGACACCACGCAAAACCTATAAGCAGTACCCGCACACACATAGACACACACACACACACACAAAGCAAAGCAAAGCAAACACTTGCACCCAATGCGGGCAAGAGGGTTGTCAATTCCCTTGTACTCACTAATTGCAAGGATTAAATCTGATGGTGGTAGACAGATAAATAAAAAGGAAAATAAAAGTAATAAAATTGCAAAAATTATTTTTAAGGTTCTAGTAAATATAAAGTAAATGGGCCCGGCGACCATAGCGTTCACTAGAGGCATTTCTCTCATGAGCGCATAATACGGTGGGTAGAAAAATTACTATTGGGCAATTGATAGTAAAGCGCATAGTTATGGCGGTATTCATGGCATGACAAATATATAGGCATTGCATTTGAGACAAGTAGACCAACATCCATCTGCATCTACTACTATTACTCCACCCCTTGACTGCTATATAGCATGTATCTTAAGGTATTAAGTCCATAACAAGTAGATAATGCTTGAAGCATGATGACAACTGTAGACAAAGCAGGAGCAATTAATATGACCGAGCCCCATCATTTTACCCCTAGTAGCAATAATACAAATACGTACCTTGCAACTCCTACTATCACAGAGTAAGGACACCGCAAGATTGAACCTACTACCAAGCACCTCTCTCACCGAATAAATCGATCTAATTGGCCAAAAGAGATAGATAGACCAGAGGGAAATACAAGGCTATAAAATCACACATAACAAAGTTCAGAAAAGACTCAATTACTTCCAATGAATAGTATAATCATAAATCCACAAATTGTTGGATCCCAACAAACACATACCGCAAGGATTACGTCGAATAGGTCTCCGAAGAGATCATTATATTGAAGATCAAAGAGAGGGAGAGGGGGAGAGAGCCATCTAGCTACTGTTATGGGCCCATAGGTCTTGTGGGAACTACTCACACATCATCATGAAGGCAGCAAGGTTGATGAAGATGGCCTCCATGATCGATTTCCCCTCCGACAGAGTACAGGCGGAGGCCTCCATATAGGATCGCAGAATAACAGAGGCTTGCAGCTAGGCTAAAATTGTTTTGGGCCTCACTCTGGGGGTTTCCAAATATTTCTGAATTTATAGGCTTGGAATTAGATTAAACAGAGCTCCGTGGGGCCCACAAGCTCAGGTGGCGCCCCCTGGGGGCGCGTAATGTGAGCTTGTGGACCTCTAGTAGCTTTCTGGCCTTGCCCCAAAGCTTCTAGGGTCTCTTCTGGGCCATACAAAATCAGTGTAAAGTTTCACTATGTTTGGACTTCGTTCGGTATGTTTTTTTGCAAAATAAAGAAATAGGCAAAAACAGGAACTGACACTAGGCATTGATTACTAGGTTAGTTCCCAAAAATGATATAAAATGACCTATAAAGCATATAAGATTGATAATATAACAACATGAAACAATAAAAAATTATAGCACCGTCGCCCAGGTGCGTCCCGTGTGTCAACACTACAAAAAAAGACACATCTGTGACATTATGGCCCGAATAAAAAAACCCGGTCATGGTTATGACACTTCTATGACAATAATTGTGACAAAAACACATATCGTCATAGATGTGGTGGGCTCCTCTATGACAAAAATGAAGGAAATATGCCCTAGAGGCAATAATAAAGTTATTATTTATTTCCTTATATCATGATAAATGTTTATTATTCATGCTAGAATTGTATTAACCGGAAACATAATACATGTGTGAATACATAGACAAACAGAGTGTCACTAGTATGCCTCAACTTGACTAGCTCGTGAATCAAAGATGGTTAAGTTTCCTAACCATAGACATGGGTTGTCATTTGATTAACGGGATCACATCATTAGGAGAATGATGTGATTGACTTGACCCATTCCGTTAGCTTAGCACTTGATCGTTTAGTATGTTGCTAATGCTTTCTTCATGACTTATACATGTTCCTATGACTATGAGATTATGCAACTCCCGTTTACCAGAGGAACACTTTGTGTGCTACCAAATGTCATAACGTAACTGGGTGATTATAAAGGTGCTCTACAGGTGTCTCCAAAGGTACTTGTTGGGTTGGCGTATTTCGAGATTAGGATTTGTCACTCCGATTATCGGAGAGGTATCTCTGGGCCTTCTCGGTAATGCACATCGCTATAAGCCTTGCAAGCATTGCAACTAAGGGCATCTCCAGCCGTTGGCCCCCCAGGGGGCGTCTAAAAGCGCCGCCTGGGGGTGAGCCAGCGCAAAAAATGGTCCTGGGGGCGAGTCGGTCCCTAGCCGTCGGCCCCCAGGGCCGCCCCCAGGCGTGTATTTAAAAAAAACCGTTCGGCGAAGTTATGATAAAAACTAGTTATATTTTGGCCAACCATGGCAAGTTTCGGCGAAATTCGTCCAAACATTACATTAACCTAATCTAAAGTAAAAGAAAGTGGCTGAAGTCGTCGCTGCCATCATCGTCGCCGCCATCGTCGTCATCGGCCTTCTCCTCCTTGACGCGGGTGCCCCTGCTGGACCCCTGCCCGGCGTCGCCTTGGCGAAGAGGCGGCGGCGCGTCGTCGTCGTCGTCGTTGTCGCATAAGACGACGACCCGCCTTCCTCGCGGCCGCGTCGGCGCTCCTCGAAGCGGCGTAGGGCGGTACACTGGCTCCTTCTCCTACTCCCGGCGCACCTTCTCCAACGCGATGGAGTCCTGGCGCGCCCATTCGAGGGCCGCGTCGTCGTCGTCGAACTCCGCGTTCACCGGCGCCAGCCCCGGCTCTGTCTTCACGGGCGCCAGCCCTGGCTCCGTCTTCACCGGCGCCAGCCCCGGCTCCGTCTTTGGCTTGACGAAGCGCGGAGGAGCCGATGAGGACGAGGCGCGCCGGCCGCCCCCGTTGATGACGATGCCAGCACTGCGAGTGCGCCGGCCGAGCGGCGTCTCCGCCACGGGCTCGGCCTTGACGCCGAGCAGCGCCGGAGAGCCGGAGGAATGGGAAGAAGAGCGCGATGAGGAGGAAGAAGAAGAAGCACCGAACCTCCTCGGCGCCCATGGCCCGACGCGTCGGTGCTGCGCCGGGGCGGCCACCCTCGCCGGGGGGTACGCCAACGGCGGGTCGTTGCCGCCCTCGAGGTACGTGAGCACGCCCTCGAGTGTGCGGCCTGGGACGCCCCACCAGAGGTGGTGCCCCTCGCTGTTCTGCCGGCCGACGACCACCGGAGCGCCGTTGGTGGACGCCAAGCGCTCCTGCTGGCGGCGCTGGAAATACGCCGCCCAGGTCGCGTGGTTGTCGGCGGCGTACTGGGGGAGGGAGCGGTGGGCGTCGGTGAGGGACGCGCGCACGATGTCGACCTCCTCGGCGAAGTACCTCGGCTTCGCCACGGTGTCGGGCAACGGGGGAATGGGCACTCCCCCGGCGCTGAGCCTCCACCCCGTTGGCCCGGCGCGCATGTCCGGCGGCGCCGGGATGTTCGCCTGGAACAGGAGCTAGGACTCCTGTTCGCGGAGCGAACGGCGGCCGAAGCCGTTGGCCGCCGCCTCGTCTCCGGGGAAGCGTTCTGCCATGGCGACGGCGGGGCTGGGCGGGCTCGGGAGAGGTAGAGGGAGGGGCTGGGCGGCGGCGCTCGGGAGAGGCAGGGAGAGGGAGGGGCTGGACGTCAGCGAGGGGGGGGGGCTGGTGTGGGCACAGGCGAGTGGAGGCCGCCGGCTTTTATAGCCGGCCCACGCCCGTGTGTACGCGTGCGAGGGAGAGGAGGCGTCGGTGCGCCGTCCCGTGAAGTGCCGCCCGTGAGGAATCAATGGCAAGGCTGGCCGGCGGCAGCCTTGCCATTGATTCCCCGCGGGAACCGAGGCCGTTGGGGGAAGACGAGGCACCGAGTCGCTGACGCGGCTGGCCCACGTCTTTTTCGCGCCAAAACAGTTCGCCCCGGCGCCCCCGTGCGCCCCCCAGCGCGCCGGGTTCGGGCTGGGTCCGCCGGCGCTGTTTTCGGCCCAAGCCGGCGAAAATCGGGCTCCTAGGGGCACGACTGGGCCGTTTTTTCGGCGCCGGCGCGAAAAAATTGCCTGGGGAGGCCTTCCTGGGGGCGCGGCTGGAGATGCCCTAATTAGTTAGTTGCGGGATGAAGTATTACGGAACGAGTAAAGAGACTTGCCGGTAACGAGATTGAACTAGGTATTGAGATACCGACGATCAAATCTCGGGCAAGTGACATACCGATGACAAAGGCAACAACGTATGTTGTTATGCGGTCTGACCGATAAAGATCTTCGTAGAATATGTGGGAGCCAATATGAGCATCCAGGTTCCGCTATCGGTTATTGACCGGAGACATGTCTCGGTCATGTCTACATAGTTCTCGAACCCGTAGGGTCCGCACGCTTAAGGTTTCGATGACAGTTATATTATGAGTTTATGAGTTTTGATGTACCAAAGGAGTTCGGAGTCCCGTATGAGATTGGGGACATGACGAGGAGTCTCGAAATGGTCGAGACGTAAAGATCGATATATTGGATGACTGTATTCGGAGTTCGAAAAGGTTTCGAGTCATTTGGGTATTTTTCGGAGTACCGGAGAGTTACGAGAATTCGCCAGGGAGTATATGGGCCTTATTGGGCCATACGGGAATAGAGGAGAGAGGCCCAAAGGAAGGAGGCGCGTAGCCCCCCTCTCGTCCGAATTGGACAAGGGGTGCAGCCCCCTTTTCCTTCCTCCTCTCCCCCTCTTTCCTTCTCTCCTACTCCAATAAGGAAGGGGGGAGTCCTACTCCCGGTGGGAGTAGGACTCCTCCTGGTGCGCCCCTCCTGGCCGGCCGACCCCCTCCCCCTTGCTCCTTTATATACGGGGGCAGGGGGCCACCTCTAGACAGAACAACAATTGATCCTTTGGATCTCTTAGCCGTGTGTGATGCCCCCCTCCATGATAATCCACCTCGATAATATCGTAGCGGTGCTTAGGCGAAGCCCTGCGTCGGTAGAACATCAAGATCGTCACCACGCCGTCGTGCTGACGGAACTCTCCCTCGACACTCGGCTGGATCGGAGTTCGAGGGACGTCATTGAGCTGAACGTGTGCTAGAACTCGGAGGTGCCGTAGTTTCGGTGCTTGATCGGTCAGGCCGTGAAGACGTACGACTACATCAACCGCGTTGTTGCAACACTTCCGCTTTCGGTCTATGAGGGTACGTGGACAATACTCTCCCCTCTTGTTGCTATGCATCACCATGATCTTGCGTGTGCGTAGGATTTTTTTTTGAAATTACTACGTTCCCCAACAGTGGCATCCGAGCCTAGGTTTTATGCGTTGATGTTATATGCACGAGTAGAACACAAGTGAGTTGTGGGCGATACAAGTCATACTGCTTACCAGCATGTCATACTTTGATTCGGCGGTATTGTTGGATGAAGCGGCCCGGACCGACATTACTCGTACGCTTATGCGAGACTAGTTTTACCGCCGTGCTTTGCACACAGGTGACTAGCGCGTGTCTGTTTCTCCAACTTTAGTTGAACCGAGTGTGGCTACGCCCGGTCCTTGCGAAGGTTAAAACAACACTAACTTGACGAACTATCATTGTGGTTTTGATGCGTAGGTAAGAACGGTTCTTGCTCAGCCCGTAGCAGCCACGTAAAATTTGCAACAACAAAGTAGAGGACGTCTAACTTGTTTTTGCAGGGCATGTTGTGATGTGATATGGTCAAGACGTGATGCTATATTTTATTGTATGAGATGATCATGCTTTGTAACCGAAGTTATCGGCAACTGGCAGGAGCCATATGGTTGTCGCTTTATTGTATGAAATGCAAACGCCCTGTAATTGCTTTACTTTATCACTAAGCGGTAGCAATAGTCGTAGAAGCAATAGATGGCGTAACGACAACGATGCTACGATGGAGATCAAGGTGTCGCGCCGGTGACGATGGTGATCACGATGGTGCTTCGGAGATGGAGATCACAACTACAAGATGATGATGGCCATATCATATCACTTATATTGATTGCATGTGATGTTTATCCTTTATGCATCTTATCTTGCTTTGATTGACGGTAGCATTTTAAGATGATCTCTCACTAAAAATTATCAAGAAGTGTTCTCCCTCAGTATGCACCGTTGCGAAAGTTCTTCGTGCTGAGACACCACGTGATGATCGGGTGTGATAGGCTCTACGTTCAAATACAACGGGTGCAAAACAGTTGCACACGCGGAATACTCAGCTTAAACTTGACGAGCCTAGCATATAACAGATATGGCCTCGGAACACGGAGACCGAAAGGTCGAACGTGAATCATATAGTAGATATGATCAACATAGTGATGTTCACCATTGAAACTGCTCCATCTCACGTGATGATCGGACATGGTGTAGTTGATATGGATCACGTAATCACTTAGAGGATTAGAGGGATGTCTATCTAAGTGGGAGTTCTTAAGTAATGTGATTAATTGAACTTAAATTTATCATGAACTTAGTCCTGGTAGTTTTTTGCAAATTATGTTGTAGATCAATAGCTTGCGTTGTTTCTTTCATATGTTTATTTTGATATGTTCCTAGAGAAAATTGTGTTGAAAGATGTTTGTAGCAATGATGTGGATTGGATCCGTGATCTGAGGTTTATCCTCATTGCTGCACAGAAGAATTATGTCCTTGATGCACCGCTAGGTGACAGACCTATTGTAGGAGCAGATGCAGACGTTATGAACGTTTGGCTAGCTCAATATGATGACTACTTGATAGTTTTGTGCACCATGCTTTATGACTTAGAATCGGGACTTCAAAGACGTTTTGAACGTCATGGACCATATGAGATGTTCCAGGAGTTGAAGTTAATATTTCAAGAAAATACCCGAGTTGAGAGATATGAAGTCTCCAACAAGTTCTATAGCTAAAAGATGGAGGAGAATCGCTCAACTACTGAGCATATGCTCAGATTGTCTGGGTACTACAATCACTTGAATCAAGTGGGAGTTAATCTTCCAGATAAGATAGTGATTGAAAGAATTCTCTAGTCACCATCACCAAGTTAGTAGAACTTCATGATGAACTATAATGCAAGGGATGACGAAAATGATTCCCGAGCTCTTCGTGATGCTAAAATCAACGAAGGTAGAAATCAAGAAAAGAGCATCAAGTGTTGATGATTAACAAGATCACTAGTTTCAATAAAAAGGGCAAAGGGAAACAAAGGGGAACTTCAAGTAGAATGGAAAGCAAGTTGTCACTCCCGCGAAGAAGCCCAAAGCTGGAACAAAGCCTAAAACTGAGTGATTATACTGCAAAGGAAATGGTCACTAGAAGCGGAAATGCCCTGAATATTTGGTGGATAAGAAGGATGGCAAAGTGAACGAGGGTATATTTGATATACAGGTTATTGATGTGTACCTTACTAGTGTTTATAGTAGCCCCTGAGTATTTGATACTTGTTCGGTTGCTAAAAATTAGTAACTCGAAACAGGAGTTACAGAATAAACGGAGACTAGTTGAGGGTGAAGTGACGATGTGTGTTGGAAGTGGTTCCAAGATTGATATGATCATCATCACACACTCCCTATACTTTCGGGATTAGTGTTAAACCTAAATAAATGTTATTTGGTGTTTGCGTTGAGCATGAATATGATTTGATCATGTTTATTGCAATACGGTTATTCATTTAAAGTCAGAGAATAATTGTTGTTCTGTTTACATCAATAAAACCTTCAATGGTCATACACCCAATGAAAATAGTTTGTTGGATCTCGATCGTAGTGATACATATATTCATAATGTTGAAGCCAAAAGATGTAGAGTTGATAATGATAGTGCAACTTATTTGTGGCACTGCCGTTCAGGTCATATTGGTGTAAAGCGCATGAAGAAACTCCATACTGATGGACTTTTGGAACCACTTGATTATGAATCACTTGGTACTTGCGAACCGTGCCTCATGGGCAAGATGACTAAAACACCGTTCTCCGGTACTATGGAGAGAGCAACTGATTTATTGAAGATCATACATACAGATGTATGTGGTCCAATGAATGTTGAGGCTCGTGGCAGATATCGTTATTTTCTCACCTTCACAAGATGATTTGAGCAGATATGAGTATATCTACTTAATGAAACACAAGTCTGAAACATTTGAAAAGTTCAAAGAATTTTAGAGTGAAGTGGAGAATCATCGTAACAAGAAAATAAAGTTTCTACGATCTGATCGTGGAGAAGAATATTTGAGTTACGAGTTTGACCTTCATATAAAACAATGTGGAATAGTTTCATAGCTCACGCCACATGGAACACCACAGCGTTATGGTGTGTCCGAACGTCATAACCGTACTTTATTGGATATAGTGCAATCTATGATGTCTCTTACCGATTTACCACTATCGTTTTGGGGTTATGCATTAGAGACAGCTGCATTCACTTTAAATAGGGCACCATCAAAATCCGTTTGAGACGACGCCTTATGAACTGTGGTTTGGCAAGAAACCAAAGTTGTCGTTTCTTAAAGTTTGGGACTGCGATGCTTATGTGAAAAAAGTTCCAACCTGATAAGCTCGAATCCAAGTCGGAGAAGTGCGTCTTCATAGAATACCCAAAGGAAACTATTGGGTACACCTTCTATCACAAATCCGAAAGCAAGATATTCGATGCTAAGATGGATCCTTTCTAGAGAAGGAGTTTCTCTCGAAAGAAGTGAGTGGGAGGAAAGTAGAACTTGATGAGGTAATTGTACCTTCTCCCTTATTGGAAAGTAGTTCATCACAGAAATCAGTTCTAGTGATTCCTACACCAATTAGTGAGGAAGTTAATGATGATGATCATAAAACTTCAGATCAAGTTGCTACCAAACCTCGTAGGTCTTCTAGAGTAAGATCCGCACCAGAGTGGTACGGTAATCGTGTTCTAGAAGTCATGTTACTAGACCATGATGAACCTACGAACTATGAGGAAGCGATGATGAGCCCAGATTCCGCGAAATGGCTTAAGGACATGAAACCTGAGATGGGATCCATGTATGAGAACAAAGTGTGGACTTTGGTTGTCTTGCTCGATGATCGGCAAGCCATAGAAAATAAATGGATCTTCAAGAGGAAGACGGACACTGATAGTAGTGTTACTATCTACAAAGCTCGACTTGTTGCGAAAGGTTTTTGACAAGTTCAAAGTGTTGAATATGATGAGATTTTTTCACTCGTAACGATGCTTAAGTCTGTCCGAATCATGTTAGCAATTGCCACATTTTATGAAACCTGGCAAATGGATATAAAAAATGTGTTCCTGAATGGATTTCTGGAAGAAGAGTTGTATATGATGCAACCAGAAGGTTTTGTCGATCCGAAAGGTGCTAACAAAATGTGCAAGCTCCAGCGATCCATCAATGGACTGGTGCAAGCATCTCGGAGTTGGAATATACGCTTTGATGAGTTGATCAAAACATATGGTTTTATACAGACTTTTGGAAAGACCTGTATCTACAAGAAGTAAGTGGGAGCACTACAACCTTTCTGATAAGTATATGTGAATGACATATTGTTGATCGGAAATGATGTAGAATTTTCTGGAAAGCATAAAGAAGTATTTGAAAGGAGTTTTTCAAAGAAAGACCTCGGTGAAGCTGCTTACACATTGAGCATCAAGATCTATAGAGATAGATCAAGACGCTTGATAAGTTTTTTCAATGAGTACATATCTTGACAAGATTTTGAAGTAGTTCAAATGGAACAGTCAAAGAAAGAGTTCTTGCCTATGATACAAAGGTGTGATGTTGAGTAAGACTCAAAACCAGACCATGGCAGAAAATAGAAAGAGAATTAAAAGTCATTCCCTATGCCTCAGTCATAGGTTCTATAAAGTATGCTATGATGTGTACCAGACCTATTGTATACCTTGCTCTGAGTTTGGCAAAGGAATACAATTTTGATCTAAGAGTAGATCACTGGACAACGGTCAAGAATATCCTTAGTGAGGACTAAGGAGATGTTTCTCAATTATGGAGGTGATAAAAGAGTTCGTCATAAAGAGTTACATCGATGCAAGCTTTTACATCGATCCAGATGACTCTAAGTCTCAATCTGGATACATATTGAAAGTGCGAGCAATTAGCTAGAGTAGCTCCGTGCAGAGCATTGTAGACATAGAATATTTGCAAAATACATACGGCTCTGAATGTGACAGACCCATTGACTAAACTTCTCTCACGAGCAAAACATGATCATACCTTAGTACTCTTTGGGTGTTAATCACATAGCGATGTGAACTAGATTACTGACTCTAGTAAACCCTTTGGGTGTTGATCACATGACGATGTGAACTATGGGTATTAATCACATACAGATGTGAATATTGGTGTTAAATCACATGGTGATGTGAACTAGATTATTGACTCTAGTGCAAGTGGGAGACTAAAGGAAATAGCCTTAGAGGCAATAATAAAGTTATTATTTATTTCCTTATATCATGATAAATGTTTATTACTCATGCTAGAATTGTATTAACCGGAAACATAATACATGTGTGAATACATAGACAAACAGAGTGTCACTAGTATGCCTCTACTTGACTACCTCGTGAATCAAAGACGGTTAAGTTTCCTAACCATAGACATGAGTTGTCATTTGATTAACGGGATCACATCATTAGGAGAATGATGTGATTGACTTGACCCATTCCGTTAGCTTAGCACTTGATCGTTTAGTATGTTGCTAATGCTTTCTTCATGACTTATACATGTTCCTATGACTATGAGATTATGAAACTCCCGTTTACCAGAGGAACACTTTGTGTGCTACCAAACGTCACAACGTAACTGGGTGATTATAAAGGTGCTCTACAGGTGTCTCCAAATGTACTTGTTGGGTTGGCGTATTTCGAGATTAGGATTTGTCACTCCGATTGTCGGAGAGGTATCTCTGGGCCCACTCGGTAATGCACATCACTATAAGCCTTGCAGGCATTGCAACTAATTAGTTAGTTGCGGGATGATGTATTACGGAATGAGTAAAGAGACTTGCCGGTAACGAGATTGAACTAGGTATTGAGATACCGACGATCAAATCTCGGGCAAGTAACATACCGATGACAAAGGGAACAACGTATGTTGTTATGTGGTCTGACCGATAAAGATCTTCGTAGAATATGTGGGAGCCAATATGAGCATCCAGGTTCCGCTATTGGTTATTGATCGGAGACATGTCTCGGTCATGTCTACATAGTTCTCGAACCCGTAGGGTCCGCACGCTTAAGGTTTCAATGACAGTTATATTATGAGTTTATGAGTTTTGATGTACCGAAGGAGTTCGGAGTCCCGGATGAGATTGGGGACATGACGAGGAGTCTCAAAATGCTCGAGACGTAAAGATCGATATATTGGACGACTATATTCGGAGTTCGGAGAGGTTCCGAGTCATTCGGGTATTTTTCGGAGTACCGGAGAGTTACGGGAATTCGCCGGGGAGTATATGGGCCTTATTGGGCCATTCGGGAATAGAGGAGAGAGGCCGAAAGGAAGGAGGCGCGCAGCCCCCCTCTGGTCCGAATTGGACAGGGGGTGCAGCCCCCTTTTCCTTCCTCCTCTCCCCCTCTTTCCTTCTCTCCTACTCCAATAAGGAAGGGGGGAGTTCTACTCCCGGTGGGAGTAGGACTCCTCCTGTCACGCCCCTCCTGGCCGGCCGACCCCCTTCCCCTTGCTCCTTTATATACGGGGGCAGGGGGACACCTCTAGACAGAACAACAATTGATCCTTTGGATCTCTTAGCCGTGTGCGGTGCCCCCCTCCACGATAATCCACCTCGATAATATCGTAGCGGTGCTTAGGCGAAGCCCTGCGTCGGTAGAACATCAAGATCGTCACCACGCCGTCGTGCTGACGGAACTCTCCCTCGACACTCGGCTGGATCAGAGTTTGAGGGACGTCATCGAGCTGAACGTGTGCTAGAACTCGGAGGTGCCGTAGTTTCGGTGCTTGATCGGTCGGGCCGTGAAGACGTATGACTACATCAACCGCGTTGTTCTAACGCTTGCGCTTTCGGTCTACGAGGGTACATGGACAATACTCTCCCCTCTCGTTGCTATCCATCACCATGATCTTGCGTGTGCGTAGGATTTTTTTTTTGAAATTACTAAGTTCCCCAACAAAAAAATCATGACAGAAAATAAGCTTTTCATCCTTGGTGGGCCGGAGACGCACCTGTATGTCATTCTTTGGGCCGTCCATGACATTAAAAATTGTGGTGGAAGTGAGGGCGATGAAATTTTCGCGGAGTTCCCAGTTACGATGGGTGGTCGGGGCTGAGCGATGCAGTGTGGTTTGCTTGTTTCTCTCTCATACGCGTGTGTTGTGCGAGCCGTGTCGCTATAAGTGAACCCGAGCGAGAGGAGTTCGCTTACTGGACCCAAGCGATCGTATTGCTAGCACTAAGTACTGAAGCCGATCGATCGATCCCTTCGCTACTAACTGAACCCGACCGACTCCTTCGCTACTAACTGAACTCGATTGATCGTTGTTGCTACTTACTGAAGTCAATCGAACCCCCATGCGAGACATAGCTAGCTAGCCGGTTGGGTTGCCTTTAGATGAATGATGTCTACTATGCAACTTTATTCTTGTAGACACGCGTTGGGCCTCCAAGCGCAGAGTTTTGTAGGATAGTAGTAATTTTCCCTCAAGTGGATGACCTAAGGTTTATCAATCCGTGGGAGGTGTCGGATGAAGATAGTCTCTCTCAAGCAACCCGGCAATCAAATACAAGAAATCTCTTGTGTCCCCAACACACCCAATACAATAGAAAATTGTATAGGTGCACTAGTTCGGCGAAGAGATGGTGATAAAAGTGTAGTATGGATAGTAGATATGAGTTTTTGTAGTGCGAACAATAAAAAATAGCAAGGTAGTAAATGATAAAACAGAGCACACACGGTATTGCAATAATGGAAAATGAGGCCTAGGGTGCATACTTTCACTAGTGCAATCTCTCAGCAATCCTAACATAGTTGGATCATATGATTATCCCTCAAAGTGCAATAAAGAATCACTCTTGAGTTCCTATTATTGGAGAACAAAAGATATAAATTGTTTGTAGGGTACGAAACCACCTCAAAACTATTCTTTTCGATCAATTTATCCTAGAGTTCATACTAAAATAACAACAAACTATTCTTTCTGATCGATCTAATCAAGAGTTCGTCCTAAAATAACACCATATGATGCATATCAGCCAACTCTAATGTCACCTAGATACCCCAATGTCACTGCGATTACCCATGAGTTAATTATACGATATGTATCAAACAATTTCAGATTCATAATACTCAATCCACACAAAGAACTACAAGGAGACCCCAAAGTTTCTATCGGAGAAAAGATAATAAAAACATGCATCAACCCCTATGCATAGATTACCCCAAAGTCACCTCGGGAATCCTCAAGTTGAGTGCCATAACATATATCAAGTGAATCAAAATAATACCCCATTGTCACCACAGGTATTCATATGCAAGACATATATCATGTGTTCTCAGATCTGAACTTTCAATCCGACAAGACAAAACTTCAAAGGGTAAAGACTCAACTCATCACAACAAGTGTAGAGAGGGGAGAAACATCTCAAGATACATCAAGATCCATCTATGTTAACAAAGCCCATGATACATCAAGATCTTGACATCTCAAGATCGTGCGTGAGAGAGATTAAACACATAGCTACTGGTACAAACCCTCAGCCCCGTGGGTGGACTACTCCCTCCTCATCGTGGTGGCCGCTGGGATAATGAAGATGGCCACCGGAGATGATCCCCCCCTCCGTCAGGGTGCCGGAACAGGGTCCCGATTGGTTTTCAATGGCTATAGAGGCTTGCAGCGGCGGAACTTCTGATTTAGGGTCTCCCCCAGGGTTTTCAAAATATCTGGTAATTTATAGGGCAAAGAAGGGGTACAGAAGGCCACCGAGGTGGGCACAACCCACCGGGGCACGCCTGGGGGCCCAAGCGCACCCTGGTGGGTTGTGCCCCCTTGGGGCACCTCCAGGTGCTACTTTGGCCCAATGGTTCTCTTGTGGTCCATAAAAAATCCACAAAAAGTTTCAGCTCATTTGGAGAACTTTCATTTCTGCACAAAAAATGACAACAAGGTAGTTCTGCTGAAAACAACGACAGTCCGGTTAGTTCCATGCAAATCATACCAAAACCATATAAAATTATTGTAAACATGGCATGAATACCTCATAAATTATAGATATGTTCGAGATGTATCAGCATCGCCAAGCTTAATTCCTACTCGTCCTCGAGTAGGTAAATGATAAAAGAAATAATTTATGAAATGTGAATAATAG
Organism: Triticum aestivum; assembly: GCF_018294505.1. Lineage (NCBI taxonomy): Eukaryota > Viridiplantae > Streptophyta > Magnoliopsida > Poales > Poaceae > Triticum > Triticum aestivum. The sequence continues at coordinate 444,591,681 of NC_057795.1, forward strand.
CAAAGTGCACATGTTTGATCAATGACAATTTCAATCACTTTTCCTAGCATCATAAAAGTAATTCTTTCTTATAAAACTTCTCACGACCAAGTAGCAACCAATTCACAGGTTAAGGTTCAAACAATGGATTCTCTTGAAACTCAACAACCTATATTCTTAGTCACCAAAATGTTGCAATTCAACTTATTCAATAGAGTCTAAGTAAGAGCTACACATACTCAACCATCATATAGTCTTCTATGATTACTAACACTCACCGCATACACATGAGAAAAACATTTCAACCGGACACATAGATAGATAGGGACTTATAATTTTGCCTCCCAACGTATTCACCTCAATGGTGATGTCAACAATAATAACTCATGCTACCCATATCCAACTGGATATATGTGCCTAGATCTTTCCTCACCACATGATGCTTGCCAAAAGAGAAAAATAAAAAGGAATAGAGAGAAAAACTTTGACTCTTTGCATGAAAGTAAATACTGAAAAGTAAAAGATAGGCCCTTCGCAGAGGTTTCCATGCACTTATTTGTTGGTATGCTCAACCCCTTAGTACAAAAGAACGTCATGTTATATTGCCCCTTGTGACAACAACCATTATTATGCAGTCTGTCGCTTTTATTCTTCGCCATCACAAGTTTGTACAATGCTCAATTTTCTCTTACACTAAGTGATCTAAAACTTTTAGAAGCAATTTTTATTGCCTTATTGCACCGATGACAACTTGCTTGAAGGATCTTGCTCAACCCATAGGTAGGTATGGTGGACTCTCAAAACAAGATTTGGGTTTAAGGGTTTTTGGATGCACAAGTAGTATCTCTACTTGGTGCGGAATTTTTGTCTATCAAAGATAGGGGGCAAGCACCACATGTTGAAGGATCTATGACAATATAACTTCTGTGTGAATATGAACAAACATAAATCATTATGTTGTCTTTCTTGTCTAACATCAACAATTTTGGCATATAATATTTTGATGGGGGCTCACAATCACAAAAGATTTCCAAGATAGTGTATTTGCATGTAAAAGTTCTATTCCTTCTACTAATCATTCATGAATTGCTTGTATGACCAATATTGTGATTGTCAAGCTTCAAAAGATTTCACTTTCTAAACCCAATGTGAAGCTACCACTAGGCATGATATGTGCATACAATTTCAACTTCATGATATTCAATTCATTCAAAAATTTACTCATAGGATATAAGTGAAGCACAAGAGTAAATGACAAGCTACTCCAAAAAGATATAAGTGAAGATCAAGCGAGTAGTTAAGTAAATAGGTAGCTAATTGGGGACTCTATTTTATTTAAAACTTTTAAGTATTTTATTAAAACAACAAGCAAAACAAAACAAAATGACTTTCCAAGCATAGCACAACTCATGTGAAGAAGCAAAAACTTAGGCTCAACCGATACTAACCGGTAATTGTTGAAGAAGAAAGGCGGGATGCGTATCGGGGCATCCCCAAGCTTAGATGCTTGAGACTTCTTGGAATATTAGATTTGGGATGCCTTGGGCGTCCCCAAGATCGAGCTTTTGTGTCTCCTTAACTCCTCTCATAGCACGGTTTCCCTAAATCTCAAAACTTCATCCACAGAAAATTCAACAAGAACTCGTGAGATAAGTTAGTATAAACCAATGCAAAAACGTTATCATTCTCCACTGTAGCAAATCATGAAAATTATTATTCAACATTGCATACTAAATGCCTCTGCATATTTAATACTCCTATCCTCAAATATAATCATTAAACAAGCAAACATACGCAAACAATAATGCAAACATAACAGCGATCTGCCAAAATAGTACAGTCTGTATATAATGCAAGAGTATCAATACTTCTTAAACTCAAAATAATATGAAAATCTATCAAACTATAGAGAACTTATCAGAGCTTATTGTTCAAAAAGTTTCAACATTTTATCACATTCTAACCTTTCTAGGGAATTTTTGCAACATCGGTAAACTTTTTGTTTTCAAACAGCAACAAGTAGACTTTTAAAATAAGCATGTCAAAGGCTATACTGGACATTTTTATTGAAATAAAAAATGCAAAACATTATTATAAATAACATCAATCAAATCCTAACAAAATAAAATGACTCTCCAAGTAAAACTCATATCATGTGACGAATGAAAACATAACTCCAAGTGAGGTTACCGATAGTGTTGGAGACGAAAGAGGGGATGCCTCCCGGGGCATCCCCATGCTTAGTTGCTTGGATCTTCCTTGAATATTACCTTCGGGGTGCCTTGGGAATCCCCAAGTCTAGGGTCTTGTCACTCATTATTCTCCTCATATCAACATCTCACCCAAAACTTGAAAACTTTAATCACACAAAACTTAATGAAACCTTGTGAGATAGGTTAGTATGATAAAGAGCAAACCATTTCACTTTTGGTACTGTAAAATACAAGATTCATAATTGTTTCCACACAATGACTACTTTATCATATCATCTCTACAATTTATATTGAGCAATATAAGTCATAGAAACAAGGAAACAAGCAAACTATGCATTGAAAACAGAATCTGTCAAAAACAGAACAGTCTGTAGTAATCTGTACTCAAACCATACTTCTGCTACTCGAAAAATTATGAAAAAATTAGGACCACGTGAGAAATTTGAATATTAATCTTATGCAAAAAGAATCAACTCAAAGTCACTCTTCTGTTAAAAATGAGAGTTATTTTCGTGAGTGCAAAAGTTTCTGTTTTTCAGCAAGATCAAATCAACTATCACCCAACATGATCCCAAAGGCTTTACTTGGCACTTTATTGAACCAAAAACAATAAAACATGATTACTACAGTAGCATAATCATGTGAACACACAAAAACAGTAGGTGAAAGTGTTGGGTTGTCTCCCAACAAGCGCTTTTCTTTAATGCCTTTTAGCTAGGCATGATGATTTCAATAATGCTTGCATAAAAGATAAAAGTTGAAAACATAACAAGAGCATCATAAATCATAAGTTCCTCTCGCATAATAATTTTAAGTAGCATGATGAATAGATTCCTCCATGTAACCATCACATAGAGCATTCTTTTCGTGATCCAAAAGCATATAAGATTTATCACTCTTTATGGCATACATGTCATCACAATAATCATCATAAGTAGCAACTTTGTTCTCATCATAGTCAATTGAAACCTCTTCCAAAATATTGGATGTATCACTAAATAAAGTCATGACCTCTCCAAATCCACTTTCATCAATATTGTCATAAGATTCAACACCCTCCAAAATAGCGGGATCACTACTACCTAGAGTTGACACTCTTCCAAACCCACTTTCATCATTGTAATCATCATAAATAGGAGGCATGCTATCATCATAATAAATTTTCTTATCGAAAGTAGAAGGAATTTAAGGACCATATTCATTATGCAAAGCATCCCCAAGCTTGGGACAAGCATTATTTTCAGCAAATAAATCTTCAAACATTTCATACTCATCAAACATAGCATCCCCAAGCTTGTGGTTTTGCATATCATCATAATCATTCTTATCAATAGCATGAATTGAACCAATAGTATAGCAAACATTATTATCATATTCTTCCAAGCAAGTGCCAACAAGATTTTCAAGATCATAAAAGACATCATTGTCTTCCCAAGCATAATCATTACAACAAGTATTAGGCATCACAGGTCATCGACGAAGAGGATCAGAGGTCGTCGACGAGGGCATCAGTGGGGCGGCTCCGGGGTTGTGGATGAAGTGGCTCTGATGCAGAGTACGAAGGAGCCACTGCATATGCGCTGTGGTTGACAAGAGTACCGGCGAAGCAGATCTGGCATCATGGACAAGGCTGGCACTGAATGGGTTGTGGTACAATGGTGGGTGAGCAGTCTACTTGTTTCTAGGGGAGGTTGGAGGGGTAGATGCGACCGCAGAAGCAGATCCGGCAAGGTGGACACCACTGGCAGTGGATGGGCTCTTGTACGCTGGTGGAGGAGTAGTCTAGGGTTTTGAGAGGGAAGGGGTAGAATGGCCGATGAAGTACAGATGGCATGATGTAAGATGCTCTGGTGCTGTGGAGTAGTTTCACACATTTTACCGTATCTAGTCTCAACCATTTTGGACAATGCTAGCGGGAAGCCGGTCATGTGAGACTGTGTACACAGGCACACATGAGCATTTAATGACTGGTATGAAGTCCACCCCAGAAAAAAGACAATAACTCCAGATGATGCAACGATAACTTGTTACTATCACATGGGCGCGGCCAATGACACAAGTGTAACTGGGGCGCGTTCATAAAAATGGAGCAAACGCTCAGCCTGTGTATTTCTTGTCTAAATATATAGACATGATAGTTTTAATTATATTGGACAGTAACAAATGGATAATATAGATGTGCAAAAGAAATGGATATTATAATCCGCTACTTAAAAATGTTACCTCATATGATTACATGACCTCCATTTCATAAATTGCAGTACCCGTTGAATTCATATATGAATATTACATATATTACTTCATAATAGAACCTTAAATCATCCAAGACTAATGAATTTGAATGCAAAACTAACAATGGTGCATGTACATGATAACTAAAGTGGTTGTTTGAAGAAATGTCACTATAACTTTGGCATGCTCGATTAGAAAGGACTATATAAAAATGTGATATGTGAATGTCCAATCTTTATAGAATTGAATCAATATTGTATCTTTGGCCACGATATGAAGTAGATGTTGATTATGTTCAAGTGATGCACGTCCACGATCGCTAGATAGTGATACGTGTATGAATTGTGCAATCTCTCTCACACGTATACATATCTCATTTCTCTGTGGGAATCTGAATCACACATGCGCACTTCATGTATTTCTCTCCCTCCGTCGAGGTTAGAATTCATCTTTCGACCCCATCCTACAAGTCCCTCACACAAAAACACACATGCTCTCTCTGCCAAACATGTCCACCCCTTTAATTTCGCCCATCCACCGCCACTCATGTCTCAAAGTATAACCTTGTCTCGCACACATATCTATAAGGTTAACTCGAGTCCCGAAACCATATGAGTACAATGGGATTCTAGCAGAGCACCTTTTGTTTTGAGATTTTTCTCACACACACACACATTGTTTCTCTCTTCATTTTTTTGCAAACTACAAAATTAATTCCACCATTCATCATCTACCTTGGTTGAAGAGATTTTCAAATTAAGCCCTATAAACCACAAAGGAGTACATACTACTAGTAGTAGTATTTGATTTGACAGCTAGCAAACTAGGACGGTAAACTAGTAAATGAGGACAGTTCTCGATAAGGCTTTAATGCAGACGAGGGAGAAGATAGCAGTTCCTGAAATGTTGAATGACCAACGATGTGTCCTCCTTCAATTAGCATGCTAAGGGAAGTAATGGGAGGAGGACAGGGAAAAGAGGCAGCACGATGTGAATGCAATGTAGTTTGCACTCATATAAAGGCGCCCCTCCATTCCAATGCATCTACCACACCATACGCACCTATGCACCCACACTAAGCGCAACAGTGCTCACTCCAGACCCATGGTGATGATGTGAGCGAGCGGCCAGTGGCTGTGCCAAATGGTCCACGACGCCAGCCTGCGGCATGGCACCGAGGATCGTCTTCAGAGGGTGTTGGTGACAGGTTGGTGTCGGTGTCAAAACCGGCGGATCTCGGGTAGGGGGTCCTAAACTGTGTGTCTAAGGCTAATGGTAACAGGAGGCGGGGGTCACAATGTTTACCCAGGTTCGGGCCCTCTCGATGGAGGTAATACCCTACTTCCTGCTTGATTGATCTTGATGATATGAGTATTACAAGAGTTGATCTACCACGAGATCGTAGAGGCTAAACCCTACACTACAAAAAAAAGACACATCCGTGACATTTTGGGCCGAACGAAATTTTTTCCGGTCATACATATGACACTTCTATGATGATAATTGTGACAAAACCCGGTATCATCATAGATGTGGTGGGCTCCTACTTCCATGACAAAAAATCATGATAGAAAATGGGCTTTTCGTCCTGGGCGGGCCAGAGACGCAGCTGCATGACATTCTTTGGGCCGTCCATGACGGAAAAAACCGTGGTAGAAGCAAGGGGGAGGAAAATTTCAGGGAGTTGCCGGTTACGGTGGGAGGTCGGGGGCCGAGCGATGCACGCTTCTCTCGTACACGTACGCGCGTGTGTGCGAGGCGTTGGCTCTAACTGAACCCGAGCGAGGCGTTGGGCTCTAACTGAACCCGAGCGATTGCACTACAAGCTACGTGTTACTGAACCCGAGCGATCGATCGATGGCTATTAACTGAACCCGATCGAGCGATTCCTTCGCTACTGCTGCTAACTGAAGCCGATCAATTGGATGAATAGTGAGTGTTGCCGGGGGGGGGGGGGTTGGATGAACAGTGAGCGGTGGCGTTGCCTCTGGATGAACAGGACCCCATGGTGTGGAGGGCTGGATGAACAGTAGACGATGGAGGGGTGGCCGTGGAGGGGTGGTTGAACAGGACCCCGTGGTGTGGAGGGCTGGATGAACAGTAGACGGTGGAGGGGTTCCCGTGGAGGGGTGGTTGAATAGGACCCCGTGGTGTGGAGGGCTGGATGAACAATAGACGATGGAGGGGTGCCCGTGGAGGGGTGGTTGAACAGTAGCCGGTGGAGTAGCGCGCGGTGGAGGCTGGATGAACAGGAGCCCGTGGAGGCCGGAGGAGGTCAACGGTAGCCCGTGGAGGCTCGAGGAGGTCGACGGTGGAGATGAACAGTATCCCATGGAGTCCCGTTTTGCGGTACGCCACACCCCTCCCGATGAACAGGACCCCCATTTCGACCGTAGCGCTCCAACACAAGTCCGTTTCGTCCGTTTTGCGGTACGCCACACCCCCCCGATCAACAGGACCCCCGTTTCGACCGTAGCCCTCCAACACAAGTCCGCTTCGTCCATTTTGCGGTACGCCACACCCCTCTCGATCAACAGGACCCCCGTTTCGACCATAGGAGGTCCGTTTCGTCCGTTTTGCGGTACGCCACACCCCTCCCGATCAACAGGACCCCGTTCCGAACGTAGGAGGTCCGTTTTCTCCGTTGTGCGGTATGCCAGGCCTCGTTTCCATCGCCTGTTCTGTCCAAGCCCTCCCGATGAACACGACCATGCATTCCGTTCCGACCCAGCCGGTTGGCTCCCACGCGTTCCGTTGCCTCCTGATGAACACGACGCATTCCGTTACCTCCCCATGAACACGAGCATTCCGTTGCCTCCCCATGAACACGACGATGACGCTGTTTCTCCGTTCCGACCCAGTCATGTACACGAGCCCTTGCCGTATGTATGCGCGAGTAGGCGTTCGAGACCCCACCCATATGTACAAATACATGGCCGCTGTACGTACGTGTACATGCTACGTGCGCGCCTCTACTACGACACGTGCGCACCTCTACATCCACCTGTATATATGTATGTACACGTTCGCGACCAGAACGACAACGCTGCATACGCTTCGACCAGGTGGGTCCCGACTATCAGGCACTTCCTTGCCTGCGAAGATGTAGCTGGTGGGTCCCAGCAGTCAGGGGGGCGAATCATTTTTTTTGCCCGGACGCACTTCCTTGCGTGCGAAGGTGTAGCTGGTGGGTCCCAGCAGTCAGGGGGGAAATGTTTTTTTCGTGAAATACGGTGGCCCGTCCGGTGGGTCCCCGCTGTGAGGGGGAGGAATAATTATTTTGCGCGTAATAAGGAGGCACTTCCTTGTTGCGGCCGTGGACCCAGCTGTCAGCGTCTCCATGCACAGTACTCTTCCGATGGAAGTCGGTCGTTGACCACATTGACCATGCCGTGCCGAGAGCACCACGGCGGTGGACGACGGCGAGGCCTAGGAAGGGGACGACACGGAGGCAGGGAAGACTCGACAGTTGTTTCCCACGCGGAGGGGAGTATGACTGTACAAGGGTTTGCTGGTTCGTCTACCGTCGCCGGAGAATAACAACAGGTGTGGGTGAGTAGAGGGATGGCTAGGCCAGCGATGGGAGTACGGTGGGGTGGTGAGGCCTGCGCGGCAGCACAACCGGCTGCGGGGAGGAGGGAGCAGGCAGTCCCGCCGGCGCTTGTTTGAGCGGCTGGAGCAGGAAGAGCAGAGATTGAAGAAGCACGACAGCCGTTGGATGGACATGCAACAGTCACTGCTTGTGTGTCAACCTTTTTTTAAGAAAGCCTCAAATTTGTGGAAAACAGCATACAACCCATCTACCATTATTTCTAATAATTTACAGCCCATTTGCTAATTCTTAAGGTTTTTTTGGAGCCCATATTATTTTTGTTAGCATTACAGTTATACAAAATTTTGCATATTTCGGTGCGGTCCGAACTATTTTTAATCCCGAAATTTCGACTCACATTCAAACTGATTTTAAAAATAAATGTATATCAATATAAAATCCAACAAATTCTCCATGCATAAAAATTAATGTAATTTAAAATCTTGAAATGAAAAAAAGATAGTTGAAACTAATTGCCGGTTTGATGTGTTTTAAAAATGTACAACCCATTTCTCATTACTGATGGGCCATTTTCTCGGCCAGCCGAATGAAAGCTCTCCTCGTCTTGAAAGATTTGAGCCCAACAGGCCTGACAAAGTGACTTACTTGGCAAATCACAAAAAAACTGGGCTGTGGCCGTGGACCCAGCTGTCAGCCTCTTCACGTACAGTACTCTTCCAATGGAAGTCGTTCCTTGACCACGTTGACCACGCCGCGCGGAGAGCACCACGGCGGTGGACGACGGCGAGGCCTAGGAAGGGGACGACGTGGAGCCGGGGAAGACGCGACAGTGGAAGCCCGCGCGGAGAGGAGTATGAGGGTTCACTGGTTCGACTGCGGTGTGAGGCTGCCGTCGCCGCAGGGCCTAGCTAGCGGTGGAAATAGTAGGGGGCGGTGAGGCCTCTGCGGCAGCACAGCCGGCCACGGGAGGCAGGAGCATGCGGCATGACCGGCGCTGCTTTGGGCGGCTGGAGCAAGAAAACTAGAGGTTGAAGAAGCACTACGGCCGTTGGATGGACATCGTACGGTCACTGGAGCTAGAATCGTTCATATTGACTAAGTTGACAAAGCCCTTCGTCCCCGTCAACTTAGTAGGCCCACAAGTCAGCCTCCCACCAAGGTGGGTCCTAGCTAGCCGGGGGAGTATTCATTTTTTTGTGCGTAATAAGGAGGCACTTCCGGTGGGTCCGAGCTGACAGCGGGGGAACGTTTTTTCGTGAAATACAGTGGCCCGTCCGGTGGGTCCCAGCAGTCAGGGGGAAACGATTTTTTTCGCAAAATACTGGTGGCCCGTCCGGTGGGTCCCCGCTGTCAGGTGGAGGAATAATTATTTTCCGCATAATAAGGAGGCACTTCCTTGCGGCTGTCGTGGACCCAGCTGTCAGCCTCTCCACGTACAGTACTCTTCCGATGGAAGTCGGTCGTTGACCACATTGACCACGCCGCGCCGAGAGCACCACGGCAGTGGACGACGGCGAGGCCTAGGAAGGGGACAACACGGAGCCGGGCAAGATGCGGCAGTGGATGCCCACGCGGAGAGGAGTACGAGCGTTCACTGGTTCGGCTGCGGTGTGAGGCTGCCGTCGTCGCAGAATAACAGGGGGTGTGGGTGAGTGGAGGGATGGCCTGGCTAGTGGTGGGAGTAGTATGGGGGCGGTGAGGCCTCCGCGGTAGCACAGCCGACCACGGGAGGCAGGAGCAGGTGGCACGACCGGCGCTGCTTTGGGCGGCTGGAGCAAGAAGACCAGAGGTTGAAGAAGCACTATGGTCGTTGGATGGACATCATACGGTCACTAGAGTATTGACTAAGTTGACAAAGCCCTCCGTCCCCGTCAACTTAGTAGGCCCACAAGTTACCCCAACAATATGGTGGGTCCCAGCTAGCAGGGGGTGTTCATCTTTTTGGGCGTAATAAGGAGGCACTTCCTTGCGTGCGAAGATATAGCTGGTGGGTCCGACCTGTCAGCAGGGGGAACATTTTTTTTGTGAAATACAGAGGCCCTTCCTGTAGGTCCTAGCTATCAGGTGGAGGAATCATTATTTTGCACGTAATAAGGAGGCATTTCCTTGCGTGCGGCCGTGGACCCAGCTGTCAGCCTCTCCACGTACAATCCACTTCCGATGGATGTCGTTCATTGACCACGTTGACCAGGCCGCGCCGAGAGCACCAGGGCGGTGGACAACAGCGAGGCCTAGGAAGGGAATGACACGAAGCCAGGGAATACTCGGCAGTTGTTTCCCACGCAGAGTACGAGGGTTTACTGGTTCGGCTACCATCGCCGGAGAATAACAACATGTGTGGGTGAGTAGAGGGATGGCTAGGCCAGCGATGGTAGTATGGTGGGGCCGTGAGGCCTGCGCGGCAGCATAGCCGGCCGCGGGAGGAGGGAGCAGGCAGTCCCGCCAGCGCTTGTTTGAGCGGCTGGAGCATGAAGAGCAGAGATTGAAGAAGCACGACAGCCATTGGATGGACATCCAACAGTCACTGCTCTCATGTGTTGACTAAGTTGACAGGGCATTGCATGTGTGTCAACCTTTTTTTTATGAAAGCATACGCGTCAACCTGTAGTAGGCACACAAGTCAGCCTCAAATCTGTGGAAACAGCATACAACCCATCTGCCATTATTTCTAATAATGTACAACCCATTTGCTAATTCTTAAGAATTTTTTTGGAGCCCATCTTCTTTTTGTTAGCATTACACCCCATATTGTGGCCATGGTTAAAAAGTATACGAAATTTTGCATATTTCAGTGCGGTCAACTGTTTGTAATCCAGAAATATCGATTTACTTTCAAACTATTTTGAAAAATAATTTATATAAATATAAAATCCAAATAATTGTCCATGCATAAAAATCAATGGAATTTAAGATCTTGTAATAAAAAAATTGGAACTAATTCTCGGTTTGATGTGTTTTAAAAATGTACAACCCATTTCTGGGCAAACCGAATGAAACTCTCCTCGTCTTGAAAGATTTGCAGCCCAGCAGGGCCGATAAAGCAAGTAGGCCTTGTTTGGGTATTTCTTTAAAAAAAAGAACTGTGCTAGCCATTTTCAGCAAGAAAAATACACAACTGGGCTCATGATATGGTAAACATAAATAAAACCCTGGCTAGACGGGCCACAGCCCCCGCACAGCCCCGTTGTTACCCTGATCCGTCGCTAAAACTAGTATAAATAACAACTGCTTGTTCCTCAAAAAAAAACTGCACGGCTTGCTGGGTCCCTGGTGTCAGCCGCTCGTAGTGTAATTCTCTTGTTTATTGACTACATTGACAATGGCATGAGCCCCAGATGTCCAACCATTAGGTGGAACCATATTTTTGTTCTTGTACTATAGAGGCACTTGCTTGCATACTGCCATGACGCTGGTGGGTCCCTACTGTCATCCTCTCCATGTACAGTCATCTCCTTGTTCCTCTCGGTTGTTGACAACGTTGAGAATGCAAGAGGGCGGCGCATCGCGCACGGCGAGCAAACCAAGGCCGCAAGGCGGAGGACGACAGTGAGGCCTCGGACGGAACAAACAGGAGCCGTTGAAGATGCGCTGGTCCAGTCATAGGCGAAGGGGAGTACGAGGGTTGACTGGTTCGGGCGCGGGTGCGTGTTGGGGCTGACGTCGCCGGAGAATAACAGGACGTGTGGGGGAATAGAGGGAGGGACTGGCCAACGTTGGAGGGTACATACGGTAGGGCGCCGGAGGCGCAGCCAGCCATGGGAGGGGGGAGCAGGCGGAGCCGACGGGGTGGTTTGGTTTGGGCGGCTGGGGGAAGAAGAAGACAAGAGATAGAAGATACACGACACATGTTGGATGTCAATCCAACGACTGGTAGGCAGAATTGTTTGTTGACTGGCTAGTAAGTCAACACCACCTTGGATAGGCTATTTCCTCGCGGGTCCCAAATGTCAGAATCCAAATCTGTCACGGTCATGGAGCCTTTCCTATGAAAATTCACAGCCTATTTTATGTCCTAGTTCGAAATAAGTTTGTGGGTGCTGGTGGGGGCTAATCATTTGGCTTCTGTAATGCACAGTGAGATCAAGCAGCCGACGAGAGTGATGTTATTTCCCTTGGTTGGGATTTGTTACAATATTTCACTCTAAATTAAACGAATGGCAAGCCATTTTCCTTGTTTCAAAGAAAATATGACAGTCATAGCCGAGTTGAAAAGGGAAGGAACATCTAACTCCAGCTTACAAACTATACAAAAGCACGAGGGTTAGTTGTTCATCAGGTTTACAAAAAAACCCAGATTGAAAAGGGCAACAACATCTAACTCCAGTACTGTTTTCGGCAGTCACAGTCAAATGGATCGGTCAGGTCCATAGAATGAACATCCTGGGTCATAAAATTTACTGGATCATGACCACAATATGTTGTAAATAGAAGCCCGACACGTTCAGAAGCTCTTTTGCCCACCTGAAACTCCTTTTTTTGCTCTTCGACATACCCATCCATCAAAACCATGCTGCTGATAAACTTAAGCCTGATGGACAATAGTAACCTCGCATTCAATAGGAAGAATGTGACAAATCTTGTGTTTGCATGGTTGGCTACATATCATTCTAGAGTTATTGTCTTCAATCGAATCTCATGAGAAGTGAGAAAATCCCGATGCTTACGAATCCACCGATTGGTTATAACTTTCATACCCCGTCCTGTTGCCTAAATAGACATGAAGATTGAAAACAGTTAAGGTCTAAAAGAAGAGTGTCGAAAGAGCAACAGCTGAACGGTTAATTCTAGTACACTATATGCGAGCTTCCAATGTGCGTGAAATTATCACCTTTATATACAACTTCTCCAGACATGGAAAGCATTGCATCAAGCCAATAACCTTTTTCAGATCAAAACTATTCATTTGGATATATAAGATCTTGACAGAATCCAGCACCATCGATAGGCCATCCATGCAGAAACTCTTCATTGAGCATATAACATAATATTAGTACAAAATGTGTACTCCAAGATGATATATAAATTATGCGCAGAAATTTAAAATGCAGCTTATGGTTACACGTGTAGATGATAATATAAAGTACCTGAAGAACTGTGGAGCCAAACACCATATTGAAATGAGCACAGAGATCATGTATTACACCCAAGGTCTCTAGTTTAGGTGCAGAGAGGATGGTTATTTGCAACAGTGAATAACTAGAATCAAGGATCAACCTTTGAAGTGAAGGGGCATCTTGGATGATGAGTTGCCTTCCGTCAAAAGAAATTCCAATTCTTACAAGGTTAGGCGACTTTATTTGGAGACAACCTTTTCTAACTGTGAAAACAAGCACCAAGCACTCCAGCGCAGGGCAACTGGAGTGGATGATGCTGTGTAATGAGGCCTCCGATATACGAACCCACGCAAGTGAAAGTTTCTTGAGAAATGGGAGTCGAAGGTTTACTACCAGATTGTCTGGTAGGTAGCACAGCGCAAAGGTGGCGGTATGGAGAGAGGATGAAAACCGCGAGATGGACATCGGTGCTGAGGGCACAACTTCATGGCGTTCGGTATGTGGTATGTGATTTCCAGGGGAATAGTAGAACTCAAGCAGCTATAGTTCTGTGAATTCAGGGGATTTTAGCCAGGCGTCCACCATGCAGGGCATGGTATGCTTGCTCAGGTAGCATGACGGGATGCAGAGGCTTTGAACGGAGCCCTGGTGGGAGGAGATGATGGCTCTGGGGATTTCAAAATCATTGAAGAGAGCTAGCTGATGACAGTCGAGATTAAGGGGCACGACGCGCCATAGAGGGCGCCACCGAATTGAGAGGACTTGGGTGCGGCAACAATCCTTGGTGTGGATAAGCGAGATGATCTCCCCAAGGACGACGTCCGGGAGATCGCTGATGCGGTCCACCCAAGATTCTACGGGTTCCTGGGATCCAGTGGGGGCGGGGTCACCGCTTCTCCCCGCGCTGCTGGGTGTAGGATCTACAATAGGCGTCGCTGCTGGCGGGAGCCTCATCTTCTTGGTGCTAGGGTTAGCCGACTCCATTTTCCTCGAGGGCGTCGCGTCGCGCTCACGGATTTGAGCAGAGTAACGAATGACGAGCCTAGTTGTAGTGCGAGCGAAGAAGAAGGGGAGCTGGGGGTTTTCTGTAGGAGTTAGGAAGAAGGGGACCTGGGGTTTTCTGTAGGAGTGAGGTGAGGAATTTGGGGGTATGAGTGGAGCAAGCTGACGTGAGGTGGGTGAGAGCGAGGAGGAAGAAGAGCACCTAGGTTTTTTTTGGGGGGGTGTGTGCTGGGTGTGGGTAGCGCCTCTCATTCAGTAAATATATGGGCTTTTGAATTGATTTTACTATTTACTAGTGTGGATGGGCTGTTTTGTCTTGGGCCCAGAGAAACAATTACTACTAGTACAGTGGAGACACTCTACAGCTACCCAGAAAAACAATTACTACTAGTACAGTGGAGACACTCTACCGCTTCTGGCTCCTCCTAGGTCATTGAAACGTCTCCCTCTACTGAATGCCATTATACTTTTGTTCACCGACATGCGGGCCATGCAGTGCGCAGGCCCAAATGCCATCCACCAAATTAGAAGGCAGTATGCAGGCGGAGAGTCACCCCGGTCGTAGCGCGGCAGTAACGAGTCGTCGTATCACAAAACCCCACCTCCCCACAGTCTAAGTTTGACGGACGAAGCAACCATCATTTCACTCTTCGCTAAATCCCCTTCTCCCTCACCGTCTTCAAGAAAGGCAACACTCGCCATCTGCCACTGTTCTTCTCTCCCAACGAAGGGAAGGTAAGCGGATCCGTGACGTTGGTATATTTTCATTCAGAAAATAAGAACTTTTGCGAAGCAGTAACCGATCCTCACTCTCTTTTTTGTTTCATTGTCATTGCGATTGTGTTTTCCTTTCAGTGGTCTCCTAGTATTCGTCAGTTTCATGATGGACCTAGGAGAACCAGGCAAAGATCTGCCGATATTGGAGCAGACGCGGGAGGCTGATCCCCATGAGACAAAGAGCTCCAAGAAGATGGAGGCAACCACCGAGCCGACCCCAGATACGCTCACGACCACTACTGAGATGGTCAACGCCCCATTTGAGGTTACAGCTCCCGTGGCACTGCAGGAGCATTTTCCCCATTTCGAGGATGTGTCCCCCCCCGCTGAGCTGCCCAAGGTGATTTCCTTCTTTGTCGATCTTGATTGTGGTTTTTCATCTGAGTATGTGGTGATATTTTTAGAAAAGGAAGTATGTGGTGATTAATAATGCAAAATTTTATTAGCTTCGATGCCATGCTATACATAGTGGTTTAAATAACTTGTGTTTCTTATACTGAAAAGTAATTCAGAATTTGTTTCTGTTTCATTTAGAGCCCTGATGTAGACAAGGGTTGTGTGGTTGTACATGTCACTCGCTATGAGGCGGACGACCTGAATATAGGCACTGGGAAAACAGAGTTCTTAGGCTATTGGATCCTAGAAGCCATTTGCGGTTATACCAATGAAGAGTTGTATTCCAGCCTCACTGTTGTCAGGCGTGTTGTCCAGGGTGTACTGAAGCACAAGAAGTTCAAAGCTACTCCTTCGTTTGTGAGGCATATTGTTCTTGTCAAGCTTACGCAGGAAGATGACGTGGCATGCCTCCACAAACAAGTTTATCAGTGGCAAGGCCACAAGGTTGTCTTCATGAAGGTTCACAGGATTGAGCTGTTGCGGGACGTCCTCGATGATGTTCATGGCAAGGTCCGTCTTGTGTGCAGCCCAAATTAGATCGAGGCATGAAATAGTTGCCCCAGCTAGTGTTTAATAGTAGTTTGGATTGTGTCTAATTATCCGAACCTTGCCTGTTATCGACCCCTCTGGGGCTAGTACTCTGTTTGAATCTGTCTATGGGAACTGTTGCTACTTATGTGTGCCCGTGAATCATGTGAGAACCATCGTAATTGTTACCGAAACTGATCCGTCCTCACTAGTTTTTTCATGAATATGGCATGGTAAGACATAAGTTGTCACAATTTATCATACGAGCAGTGTGTGTTTTGATGAAATAGAGCATTGTTCGAGAACCGTGCGCCGACGTGTACATAAGTACTTGTAAACACTGTTGGTGCTACCCCACTTGTAAGCACTTGTGCAAAACACGACACATTGGCTCAACTCGCTTCAACACTAGGCTATCGACCAGCTAACAATCAACAATCTGCTGTCTGACATATAAGCAACTACGTATCTTGTTACAGTGGTTCATGCAGTTAATTGAGGCCACAATGTAATAAATTCCAAACGTTCACACGCTAGTCCAGTGCTCATGTGGAACACTCACATTAAACTCGTCTTCATAAAAAACTTGAAAAGCATAAGTTAAGCAATTTTATACATCTCAATGATTCATAGAACATAACAAACATATACTAGTTCATAGCAAAAGACAAAGTTGTGAGAAGGTTTACAAATCAGGAAAAAACAAGCAAGGCTTCTCTGAGCAAAGGGCCTCCCGACAGGCTTAAATTTCCTGGAGTTCACTCTGGTTTTTTCTTGTTGCCACCATCCAGGGTTAGGTTCTCTCATTCCAGAATAACCAATTATAATTGTGGTCTCAGCTAGAATGCTGGACAGAACCATGCAGTGTACTGATCAGTTGAAATGCTTGTGCATTCCACCAAATTTAAGCATCGTTATTTGCAGAAATAAGCAGACCACAATGCCTCTTGTCCGTGCACCTGCCCAAAAAACTGTCGTGCAGCCGTGCCAGCTAGTCCCCCGTCCGTGGAAGAACTGGCAGAAAGTGCATTCCGGACTAGGATGCAGTTGTTTTTGCTTGTCCCTGCACTGCAATCAGGAAGTAAAACGTACGAATCAGCTTCTTTTAGATTGTGTTGGTCATTCTACCTTAGTTACTACCAATGTAGGAATACCTTGAAGACTGGAGGTTAGACGACAACAATGAGGGATATCCATCTCATTTTGCGCAGTTGTATTAAAACTGAGGTGTGTGCTTTTGATTGCGCGGATAGAAACGATACGGAGACAGACATCCCAAAACAATATGGAGACAGACATCCCTATTTGCGCAAATACGAAATACGGTTATTTAAACAGTGACAGATATTTGCAGTGGCGTATGATTAACAGCAGCATCTATTGTGTTATAATTGGCACTAGATTGACAGTATGAAGAGTCCTTAAGTAAGTAGCATCACATCACATCAACAATGCCACTAGATTAACATGCAGAACAATAGCATTAGTATTACTGTCATGAGAGTAGCACATGATTAGTAAATGTGCAATCAAATTTGTGCAGTTCCACTGGGATGAAGCAATATTAGCTGTGTGAGAGTTAAGTGTAACTTCAAAAACACAATTCAAGGGAAATAAAGCAAGACGGAAGCATTTCATAAAATGGTGGTGGCATTGCTTCAATTTATCGACGGCACTAGACCATTACTTATAGTGAAATTAGGTGGCATTGCTTAATGCTTCATGTGATTTTACATTAACGGTAGCGGTATGGGCGTAGCGACAGCAGGGGCATAAAGTGGTGAGGCAGATGTGGTTGCCGAGAGCGGCAAACACTCAGGCAGCATGTCTGCATTTGTCCCATTTTTTATCTCCTCGGTGACATTTTCCTATGTGAGCACAGGAAATCTAGACCTGCTCATTCTCATTTGCGTTGTCCCCCAACACCCGTCACTTTCTTTCCTTTTTCAACCAAGAGATAGGTCCACTTCCCCCCACCCTTCGCCATCCACCATGCTTTCTTCGTCTTTTCAACCAAGAGACCGGTTGGGTAGCCAGTATCTACTACTTTCCCCCGTTTCCTCTTAGAACCAAGTCCTAGATTCATGCTACAGCTTTCCCACTTTCTTCCCTGTTTGAACCAACTCTTAGAGTCGACCGTATGAACTAGCTTTACCTCTAATAATAGTAAAAGTCTAGGTGGCTTTGGAACAGCGGACGGAAGTAGAAAAAGATCCACACGAAGGGAGCTGGGGCAGTAGAGCAAGGCAGGTTTCGAAGGAATATATACCTGAGGGTCGTCGGCATGTGGCAAAGACGGCGTCGGGAGGCCGCATCTTGGCCACAATACCACAGGGAGGAAGAAGGGGTCGGAGGCACTCCCGAGCTGGCGCTCTCTCGGAGAGAACGGCACGGCTGCCAATCGGGACGCGTGGGCAGCCGTTGGTCTCCTCCCTCGCCACCGACAACAGCATGAATGATGCACCTACACCCCTGCCCTGATCGAGGTTGTCCGGCCGGATTTGTGACCAGCCGTGAGCTGCGAGAGAGTGTGGCCACCTATGTCTTGCTTAGATCTGGAGAGCATGAGAGAGTGAACGAGAGGAACCCTAGTAAAGCAAATGCTAAGGCTCCTGCTTATATATATAGTGAAGTGATTTTGTTGTACCAGCTTCAAAAAAATGCGCTCCTACGTGTACCGGTGAGTGGTGTGAGAGAACTAGTGCGTGCGTGCACCGCTTCTCTTTGTGAGATTACAATATTCTATGCCCAAAGAATGTTTGCCGCAAGAGTAATAGTATAAGTGTGTGACGTGTGAGCTAAAATAAAATGTGTGCGACGTCTTTTGTTTTTTAGAAGTTCTGAGGGTAGGGTGTGAAGAGCACATATGTGCGTGACGTCTACCTGCAGATAGACGGTGGGTGCGACGTGCGAGTCTGCGAGAGGACTCGAGAGAGTCGTGACTCGTGAGGGTGCGTGTGCGTGAGAGGGAGGGGGCACGTATCAATGCAATGCATGTGTCCGTAAATCATTATCCGACAAACATTCGCCACAAGCCTTTTCCTCACGAACGCCGTAAGAACCGTTAGATCGGCATCCGATAGTGTCAGTTTTGCCATGTTATTTAACAGAACAGACACTCCTCCTACACACAAATCTTCCACGTGAGTGTTAGCAACTGCCGTATGCTCACTCCGTTCCAAAATGCAGTGCATATAGCTTTATTGAAAATTCGAACCTCGCAAACTTTTACCGAGTTTTCGTGTACCAAATTGCACATGTAGAATACCATGTATATATAATTTCATTCATCTTTGAGAGGTAACTATAAATATGGGGGAGGAGTCTACAAAATAAGACCATCGTATCACCCGCATCAATTTCAACCATCCTTTGGTGTCGAGGAATATCATAGGAACTCTATATGATATGATTTTTATAGGATTTTTTTCCTTTAGAGCCAATTGGTTCATAGGAATAGATTCATATACTCCACATTTCAAAGGAAATAAACATGATATCATTTCTATAGCTTTAGAGCCACTTGGTTCAAATGAATGGATTCCTATACTCCCTTAATTTCAAAGGAAAATAAACATTAGCGTATATTCAATAGAAAAGTTACTACGATCTGAACCAAATTACATATCTTTTCTAGTCCCTCCTCATAGGAATTGAGATACATGTCATCTCTAGATTCAATAGAAAAGTTCCTATGATGTGAACCAAATGACATCTCTTTTCCAATCCCTACTCATAGGAATTGAGATGCTCCATGTCATCTCTTTCCCTACAACTTCCATGTATACATCTTCTATTCCTAAATAGATAGTACAACCCACTAGTAGCTTTTTTCCAAAACATGCAACTATGGCACAAGAACTATATAGTGTGCCAATAACTTTGAAAGATGGTCGCTGGATGAAGCTAATCCGACAGTGTAGAAATGGCGAATCCGAGCACTACTGGCCGTTGGATATCATCAACATTCCACCAGATCTACCACATGTATAATTTAGAAGACTCCATGGTTGAACTTAAGCATAATGCACAAACCTCAAAACACAAGCACTTCTCCTTTGTTCTAGAATCTTCTGTATCATAATTGTTTTTTTCCTAAATGAATTGCCATTATTTGTTTTTTACTTTATGCTTTACAATGCACAACCCCACGAATCTTAACATTTTTATAAAAATAATTGATTTTGAATGAGATGAACTATAAGAACTAAATGAACATCTACATCATGCATATATGACTCAAAGCTTTACATGCTATAGTGTGTATTTATTCACAATTTGGTTTCAAAATCTCATGCGTTCAATGCATCATTGCCTTTCGGTCGAACATACGTCCACAATTTTTTGTACGTACTATATCTCCACTGGTCCCCGAACCCAAAATGCTGCCTCGTTCCCGTAAAACCAAGCGGCCCACACATGCGTCGACTCGAACCCGCTTACTATGACGTGGCCCCGCACGCCGTAGTACTCCTATAAACCCTACCGCCGCACTCATCATCAGTTTTCTTCAAGAGGACGAGGGAGAAGCCGATTTGTAGTGGAGGCGCTTTCAAAAAAAGGATATGTAGTGGAGACCCCTACCCTACCCTAGGGTGCCCTAGGTAGCTGCCGCACGCATCATTGTTTTCTCTTTTCTTTATGCTCTTGCACCGTGTGAAATGATGGTTGCTTCGTCCGTCCAGCTTAATGCGGGAAAGGTGGGGCTTTGTGATTTGACCCCTCGTCGCTCATTTTCTACTACTGCGGCGCTACGACCGAGGGTGCCTCCAGTTCCAACCGCTGCTCCGAACTGTAATTTGGTGCATCGCACGTGGAACAAGATGGTGGATGAGACACATGTCGGCCAAAGGGGTCCTGTTAAGTGTGTCGCCATTTCGTGTGCGGACTGACCCTGCTTGAGTTTCTACGCCAACACGATAGGAGCAGCCTACCACTTGGTTTTGATCCTTGGTGAATCCCGACTATATTGATCTAAAAAGATACGTGCTGAACTACCCTCTCCGTCTCGGTTTTTTATTTTTAGGCATCTCGGTTTATAGGGCATGCACGTAGTTCTTGGTCATCCATTTGACTAACTAAATATGAGTTACTATGTCACAAAAAGTACTACCTCCGTCCGGGTTTATTGGTCCCCATTGTATTTCGTGCCAAATTTTGACCATAGATTAAACTAACAAAATGTTCACGCATGTCACCAAACATTATATTTTTGAAAACTATGTTCAAATACGAATCCAACGAGATATTTTTCTTGACATGCATTAACATTTTTTTAGTTAAATCTTTAGTCAAAATTTGGCACAAACTACAAAGGGGGCCTATAAACCAGGACGGAGGTAGTACTACTATATCATTGGATTCTTAAGCGGATGTAGTTGTATTTAAAAGTCGAGGGCGGGGCTTTTGCTGCATGGTAGGCAGGGCAGTTCCGCCTAGTCGGTTCGACAGAGATGCGAGAAGACGAGGGAGTAGGCTGCTGCAAATGTAGGGCTGTGTGATTTGACGGCGAGTTACTGCTGGACAGATGGGGCCCCGTGATTTGACTTGCCATTATCATTTAACTGCGGCGCTACGACCGGCGCGAGTCTCCTGATTCCTGACCACCTCCATACAGGTGCCTCTCCCAATGATCCACCATGTAGTAGAGGCAGGCTCTTGCATGAGATCCCACTTCTCCACTTTTTCCTTGCCTCTCTTTCCTCCACATATGCAAAAATGCCATGTAAAGCACACTATTGTACTTACTTGCTCCTACAGGTGCTTAAGCTTGCCACATAGGCATCAAGTCTGATGTGGCAAGTTAATCAAGAAGAGAGAGACTAGTTTGGTGACCCAAGGAAGAAACGGTGCTAAGCGCGTGTACCTAGGTGAAAAGACAATTTTGAGTCTATAGCTAATTAAATGAAGCAAACTTAGCAACACCATTTCATTGGAAGAGGTCACTCCTTGGCAAATGCAATAAATACTAGTACTCCCTGTGTCCTAGTGTCAAAAATGTTCTTATATTATGGATGGAGGGAGTACGAAGAAAGAGATAGAGAGGAGTAAAAAAATAAATACACTTATAGCCAACCTTATAGCTAACCTTGTTGTAGTATGAGTGACTAAGTGATGACTATGTATGACATGCCAACATCAGATAGCCTAACGCACCGTGTTAAATCTCCAAGGGTGCGACCACGCGAGCGACGCGACGGTCGTGGTAGGCGCGATCATGATACGGGCTGCTGGCAGCCCTTGGATCTGAGATCAAACGGTCGCATGCTAAGTTGCTGAAAAATTACAGAATAACCCTCCAGGATAGGATATTCACCCATAGGTCTAGAATCACGCCATGCAACCGTTCGATCTCAGATCCAAGGTCTCTCGGAAGCCCGTATCATGGGAGAATGGAAAGCTACTACCCTGCCGTTCGCACGCTGGCAGTTCGCTCCTACTCGTCCTCGCACGTCCTTCAATACTATGACGGTTCGCTCCTAGTCGTCCCGTCCATTCACATTACGGCAGTTCCACTAATCCTAACCCTCCTCCCAGATCCATGGCGTCCCAAATCTCCACGATCAGCGGTGAGTACAAGGTTAGAACCATCACCGGCGATGAGTTCGACGTCATCTACACCCGTTCTTCCGCGACGGTGAAAGGATGCCTTTCTCGCTTCAGACGCATGTTCGAAGACTCAGATGATGAGCGGGTCGCTGGGCTAGATGTTGAGTACACCACAGTCCTGGGACAAGAGAAGGATCTAAAGGATGAAGAGAGGTAGAAGCCCGCCATGATCCAGGTTTGCGTGCATGAGTTATTCTTGGTCTACCACATATGCCATGCCGACGTTGAATGTCTGGATTTTAAGAACTTCCTCGAGAGCAACCTTGTCAAATTCATTACTGTAGACTTTGGTAACGACAAAGAAGTCCTGCGTCGGATAGGCCTTGTTGTAGGCAACCCCTTCGACCTCCAGAAGAATAGGTTGTTGCCCTCCGGTGGCCAGCCTTCAATGCTGACCCTAGCAGGAGCCATGGTTCATCCTTCGTACGGTAAACTGGAGAAACCTCATTACACGTTTCATCGTCATGCATGGCAGCGGAATGTACTAGATATAGACCACATCCACTACGCTGCAATGGATGGCTACCTTTGTTTCAATATCTACAAGGGTTGGATGAAGAGCAAGAGCCAAGTGTGTGGTTCAAGGAAAGAAGTATCGGCCAAGAGGAAGAGGGACAAGGAAGAAGTCGAGGACGTGGACGAGGACTCCTCCCAGTGAGTAAGGTGTCAGTATCGTTGCTCATGGTGGTTCTAATGCAGTGTCTATCTGATTAGTTGAATTTGAGGGGTGTGTTGTGCTGAGCCCCAGCAGAACTATGTTATGTTTCTTCTCGTTACTTTAACTCCTCAGTATGATACATACTACTAGTATTTCTTTAATAGAATTTAGCACCCCAATTAAGCACGTACTAGCTTTTTTAATAGTACTATATGCATAATTTGGCGACGAGCGCTCTCTATATGTACCACCTTTTTTTAAAATTTCAATTTTTGCTCCACGGTGCAATCCATCGATAGTACTACTGTACAAAAGTATACATTTTTTAAAAGGCTGGAGTATTGTTCATCACATATATAGCCAGTTAAATTCTCAACCTAGAACAACGTGCATGCCATCTAGTAAACCGATATGGAGGATGTATAGTAAAAATGAGGTGATTTTACCGAGCGGTCTGCGGGGGAGCATGGCCTGTCATGCGGTCCCATGTGTCATGATGTACCAAGGCGATGCGCGTGTCCCTCTTGAGGCAGAAGCAATACTACGTGGTTTGAGATGATGGCCAACCAAAGTGTGAAATAATGGTTGCTTCGTCCGTCTGGGAAGGTGCAGCATTGTGATTTGACGTCTCATTGCTCATTACTACTACGGGGCCGGTACGAGTGGGGTGCGTCCCCCCTGCTATTCTGCACTGTTATTTGGAGCTTGACACGTCGACCCAGTTGCTATATGTCCCACATGTCGGCGACAAGAAGTACAGAATTCATGAAAGGGAGCATCGACGGAGGACTATACTACAGAATTCATGAAAGGGAGCGACTTAGTTTTGGAAAAATCTGTTTTTACGGAGTATGTACCCACTAGGGTTTATAGGGCTCATCTAAAAAACATTTGTTTTTCCATTTGATAAGTCTCAATTCTACTATACTAGTAGTAGTACCATTACATGTTGGATTTCGAGGTGCGTTAGATCACCCGACGCAAGCAGTGTCAAGAGGAAACTAACCAATGCATGTACAAGTTCATGGAAATGTAGTGGGAGTAAAGTTTTCTCCTCGTGCTGCGAGCCACCGCGCACGTGGGCGAGGGAGCGGGCGTAAGGCGTACAGTAGTACGAGTACTACTACTACTACTACTCGTAAGCAAGCTTCACCTCATCCTGCGAGCCACCGCGCCCGTGGGCGGGGGAGACGGCGTACTAAGCAAGCTTCTCCTCATTCTGCGAGTTGACGGGACACATCAAAATTACTCCAGTGTATAGAGCCTTGCCTCTAAGGTAGGCCCCACATGGTTTGCCTCTTTTTTTAACATAACACGTCAAGTCGCAATTTGTTTGTTCACCCGTGGCAGACGATCCTCCCTCCACCAAGTGGACAACCAGTACACGTGCCAAATTACCACGTGGGCTGCCTTTTTTGTACAGAAATGAGCTCCACCGTGTACCCGCGTGGGTGTGGTTGGGAAAGAGACGGGAGTACGTGCACCGTGCGTGCACCTTTTCTCTTCGTGCATGTCCCCCACCTACGTGGTGTGTGTGAGAGAGATACAAACCTAGACATAATGCGTCGTCCATCCCCATGCCTCCGCCCAGTCCGACCACCAGTCACCACCACGCCCCACTCCTCCTCACCTTATCTCTCATCTTTCTCCCTCCATTTTTATATACAAGGGGTCACTATCAAAATTACTCTACAATTTGCAGATATACAAGGCCACTAACACTAATCGATGCAATATTAATGGTATTTGCCTCGTGGTACTAGCAAAGGAGGACATTAATTATCCCTTGCATGCATGCGGGAGTTTGTAAAAAAATGCATCTTGATGTTCCGTGCAATGCACGAGCATCTTGCTAGTCCATGAAAACAACACATGGCAAAATTCCATGGCGAACGAGGGATTTGAATCTGTTGGGAGGGGCTGTTTGGATCTTGCCCGGGGTAGCCAAAATATTGGCGACCCTTTTGTCCACCGGTGCCTTTGCCACCGATGAACGAGGAATGGCTCGGGTGCTCATGCTTTCATGCATCCTCCAGCGTGCACGTTGGAGACGAGCTCGCACGAGCTGTGTTTTTTTGTTCCACAACACCTCCTGAGCCGCCCGCAGATCAACCGGCGACCCGCAAATTACGCCATCCAACCGGACGAAATTCACGTAAACACGTAGACAAACTGATATTTCATATAAACAACGATGGAAATCATATAAAATACCGGATTTTCATACAAACACGACGGATTTCATTACATTCAAACGAACTACGCGGTGCTAGTTCTGGACAGCACAGGTATATAATACCTGGCCTAAATGGTCGCCCGCCGATCGATTTGTGTTCCTCATGTCCGGCAGCATGATCAGTGGACTGCCAGGAGCCCCGGAGGTATATGCTTCAGCGCAAAGGATGGCTCGCTTCCCCACTGCCCAACTGATATCATTGGCTAGTGCCGAAGATGATGGTGGCCGACACCGGTTCGAGTTCATCACCGGCCACTACTTCGCCATGGCGGCACCGGCTTGAGTTCATCCTAACATTCCCCTCTTTCGTGGAGCCCATGCGGGGTCGACAGAGGTCCTCGGAACAAAAGGATCCGACAAGACACCTGTTGTGTAAGCCGGCGTCGGCTCCGCGGTGGCCTTCATGGGACCCAAGCAGTGGCGGCCCCCCGTGTTCTACTTCTCCTCGATGATGGCGGCAGACGCGGAGGCGCTGGCCACCGACTCGTCGCTCTCCGCGCACCCGGCTTCTATTGCTGCTTGCATGGCGCGACCGCCGGAATGGGAATCTCGGCCACAGAAACGGGAGATGCGGTATGAGGCGGCGGCGTGGATGGCAGCAACGACGCCCGTGCGCCGCCTCTCATCGAGCTGGCCTGGAGCGGCGAGTTGCTGAAGTGCGCGCCGGCTTGGGGAGGCAACTGGCTCCGTCAGGCGAGGGGAGGGAGGTGGATCAGTGAGCTGCATAGCTCGTATCCGGCGGGCTACCCAGCCGGCTTGGATGCGGAATAACTACTCTTCGTAAGCCATTTTAAGAGTGGACAAAATGGTGGAGGAGATAGGGGAGCGGCGGAGGTGTGCGATTCTTGGCCAACGTTTGGCCTTGTTTAAATAGGAGATTAAATAGAAGGCGAACGGGAGGAGCTCGGTCGGTGTTGCGTTTAATGCCGGCCCGGTCATGAACGGACGTGTGTCCAGAGTGGGTTTCTCGGCTTCCACACGGGCGGGTTTCATGGAGGCGTTTGAATGCGGCACGGAGGCGTGTTCAGCCAGGCGTGCATCGAGTGGCTCCCTCGACTCTGACCTAGGACACCGCGCCATTCTTCCACTGACGTGTGGGCTCTTTGGGTGCATGGCCTGCATGTCAGTGACCCAACGCAGGCAGCGCAGAGCAGAGGAACTTTTGGTGGGCCAGGGCGGTCAGAAGCGGGCATTTCATAAACCGATGATTGTTCATTGAGTGTGACGTCATCTTTTTCATGTAGATAAGCCTACTATGTTGATAGCCCGTTCGATACGTTGTGATTCATAAAGACCGCTGCAAACATCAATGTTCTGCTTATCACAGATAAGATTGATTAATACCCGTAACAATCCATGTCCTTAACAAAGGGTGCATGCA
The DNA here is from genome assembly GCF_018294505.1 of Triticum aestivum. Lineage (NCBI taxonomy): Eukaryota > Viridiplantae > Streptophyta > Magnoliopsida > Poales > Poaceae > Triticum > Triticum aestivum. Next base: position 444,618,299 of record NC_057795.1, read on the forward strand.
CGTATAGGTTGAGCGTGTGTCTTGCGTCGTGTGTTGTGTTCATGCAGGCGTGCGAGTGTTGCGTGCATGCAAGGGTACGTTTCAGTGTTGCATGCATGGGTGCGTACATGCGTGTGTTTGTGAGTGCATGTGTACGTGTCAGTGTTGCACGCCTGCATGCGTGCGTGTGTACGTTATGTGTACGTGTCAGTGTTGCACGCCTGCATGTGTGCGTGTCTGGCGTGCGTGCATGTGTACGTGCGGGGTGAGGCTACATGTCAGTCGACTGACTTTTTCATCTCTGGTCATTAGATTTTCCAGCCATTGGATACGAGATCAAGGGCCTCCAGTTTATCATCAAACTCCACCCCCCCCCCCCGAGCCGCCAGCCACCACCGGCCGAACCGCCGGCCCCTGCCGCCCGCGGCCGGCCCGCACCGCCATGTCGCCCTGAAACCACTCCCCATCGCCGGTCCGCCGCGGCACCGGCCATCCCTCCAGCCCCCCCCCCCCCCGCCCCCCACACCGAGCTTTTTCTCCGGCGATCCCCAACCCACCGCCCAATCAACGCCCTCCCTACCGCCGACGACTACCAACCAGAGGTCTCACGACTTCGAATACCCACTGACCACTAATTTATTACCATTTTTGGCCTTCATATACGCGCTGACGGGTGGGCCCTATGGTATTGTGCGCTGCTGAATGTGGACCGTTTGACTGGTCAATTGATTGTGTCATCAACAAATTACGGAGATGTATGGTGAGCCAGTGACCGTATGATCACCCTAAAATGTACTCCTATTTTATTACCATAGTACAGGCTCAAACTACCATTTCTTTCTTTCATATACGGGCTGACAGGTGGGCCCCACGGTTATGCGCCCCGATGGTGCAACACTAGTTGCGCCACGTGGAACGTTTGACTGGTCAATTGATTGTGTCATCAACAAAATAAGGAGTTGTACGGGTGAGCTAGTGACCGTATAATCATGACATGTATTTGTTTAACACGATACAGACGCAAGGGCTCATATATACGTGCAAGCACTCACCACTATAAGCGCACACACGCGAACCCTACCCCTATGAGCACCTTCGAGAGAGTGGGCCAGCATATATGATCTTGAGATTTTAGGAAGTCACCATAGGTGCCTCATAGTCGAGTGGAACGTCTCCTCCCATTGAACATGCATCGCCGGAAAATACTGAAATTAACACAAGATAAATGCGAGCACCGGGACTTTAACCTTGGTGGGCTCGAGAAACCACTGTCCTCCTAACCATCCAACCACATGTTGGTTAGCACGACAAAATGTATGTGGTGACAGTGATGAGCTTATTCTGAAGTCCAGTGACCATATCGTGCTTTCTCTTCAAATACAATGACCGTAAGTGTCGTCAACAAAATACGGAGCACGCGCAAATGCAAAGTCCGTCAGTGTCATCAACAAAATATGGAGACGTATTGTGAGCTAGATACCGTTGTACTATTGTATATGCTTATTTTCTTAGTGGCCGATTGCGTGTGTGGTGTGGTGGGCACATCATTTCTAGTTGTGGTGGGTCAACATGAAGACTCATGGGTCGGTTCCATCCTGCGCCACATATAGGTTGGACCGAGACGTGTTATATGAAGACCCATGTGGAGGACTCGGCGTACAAGTCGCGGAGGACTCTATCCCCACTGGTGATAAGCCGACTATATATGATTTGTAACCCTAGGCGCTTAGTATGTTATACAAGCTTGGGGGCTAGTTCGTCGATAGTATACACACACGCACAATGCCTGGTATTCACGTGTACTTTATACACACCCCTATCACTAATATATAGTACCAGGAGTAGGCTCTTTCTTCAACTGCAAGGGTCCGATCCGAACTAGGGTAAAACTTTGCCTCGTATTACCATCCAGCCTAACAGCCAGGGATATCCTACCGAATGATATGATGAAATCATATCTGCCAACTACCAAGAGAGAGGTGTGTTGGGGGGGGGGAATGTGTGCGAGAGAGGCCTAAAGATAATGTGCATGCGGAGACACGTAGGCACATATATGTGCATATAGAGGGCTAGTAGAGACTGTGCGTGTGTATATATGCATGCGAGAGAAATAGTGTTTTCCAACTGAGATTAGTGAAAAGAGTGGTACATAGTAGTCAGAAAGAGAGAGAGAGAGAGAAACAGAGAGAGCATGTGCGTGAGACACCTCGACACCCTGAGAGAGATTATGAGAATGTGTGAAAGAGAAATGCCGATGCATATAAAGTGTGTGCACTTATGCGTTATTTAGAGAGATATATAATGCGTTTGTGAGAACGGGGTGAGGCATAGTGCATCTACGTGTAAAAGGCGGTTCTACGCATTAAATTAAAATATAAATGGCATTATTATTTTTGGATGAGATCATGAATTTTGCAAATTGCGTATGAATGAAAATCGGTCTATCAGACGCCCATAATCTATTGAATTCTAGCATGTGCATGTGTTTACTTCATATCATTGATCCGTAGAGTGAGAGCGGTTTGAAATACAGGCAATGGATGCATTTGCAATTCATATATAAACATTAATTAGTGCACTCCATGTTGTTAGTGTGAAGCACTTTATACATTTGTCACTTGCATGGATACATTCCAAATTGCTAGGTACGAAATAGAATATATGTCGAATTCAACATAAAGGGGGTTTCGAAGATTCGAATTCATAGGAAGTGCATTCATCTATTTGAACCCGAGATAATGGCATTTGTAAATCAGATGTAAAAGGGGGCATCAATCTTTGTTGTGAGTTTGGACATGCTATATATATTCATACGCATATCTAACTTTTTATTTTTTGCAACCAAGGAGATTATATCTGGAACCATGCATGAACTGAGGTAGGTTGCATCTTTTTTAATATATACTCGTGTACAATGTATATTCAAATGTACCCCCTCCATTCCAAAATAATCGTAGCTTTAGGTTTTTCAAGAGTAAAGATTTGTGAAGTTTGACAAATCCTGAAAGTTCAATTCAAGAGAACCGAAAACGTTAATGCTTCTGCTCCCAAATATTGAACGAAGCGCCAAATAGGCCTATGGTCACCCGAAACCGCGCGAGACTAATGTTTGGTGGTAGGAAATTACTGTCCTGACTCTGGCCCGTGTAGCCTATCGGCCCGATGTCCAAAGGTCTAAACCGGGGTAGGTTTGTAACTTCACCAAGACGCCAGTCTCAACCGCCTCCGAGAAGCATTCATACGCCGTGGGCGCCTAAACACCCATGCGCTCGGCCGAAATCTATCCCGCCCACATTTGGGACACCTGACATGATTTTCCTACCCCCAACCCGCAATATGTCCGAAATTTTAGATGGGGGCAAAGTTTGTAACTTTCCCCAAATTTCAAACAAGCGCGTCTCAAAACGAAACATTGTTCCCCCTTAGTTCCCCGCCTCCTTCCGTTTCCCCATTCATACTCCATGGGCGCGAAAACGCCCTCTCCACCAGCCGCAAAACCCCAGCCTCCTCCGTCCTCCACCCCATAGTGGCCAATCCACCGCCGCCCTCCTCCATCACGCCGGAGCCGGTACCCCGACATCATCGTCCAACGCAACCGCAACCGCAATGCCCTCAAGGACTTAGCAGCTGAAGCCATGGTAGAGCTTCCTCCACGACACCGACGCCGACGTGTGTTGTACCAGAACCACTCCGACCACGCCGTCCTGCGCCTCACTGATGCGGCTCCACTGTCGCAATCGTCCATCGCACCGGAGCTGTTCCCGCTACGTCGTCGTTCGCCGCCTCGGACCTGCTTCCCCGCCGCCGATAGACGGCCACCGCACCACACTCAACAACTTGTCCATGGGTTCGTCCAAGGCTGCATCGTCCTCCACAACTTCTGGTTTCCGGCGAACAACAAGAAGATCATCAGAAAAACAGAAGGAGGACACATCACTGCCAGCAGAAAGAGGTACTCCTCTTCCCTTATTCGTGCAAATCTTACGTCTCCGCTCACACCGTATTCATCCCACGAAAGAAACTAGTTGAGCGCTTCTTACTGCATCTTCTTCGTGATACTAAATGCACAAGGTTTCCTCCCTTTTACTATTTCACCTTTGCTAGAGGTCAATAGCCCGCCTGGATTTCAATTCAGGGTCAGTCGAACCGCAGTTAAAAGAAGCAGCACCCGCTTAGGCGTGCGGAGCACCTAGTCCGCCTGTTCCCCAGGGAAGCGGCGCATCAGTGTCTATCATAGGGGTGTGGGGTGCAGGAGCTGCTTGCGCCCGATCTGGAGGTCGGCAGGGCTTGAATGGATGGCCGGGGGCGGTGCCAAGCACGGCGGTGCGGTGAGGTCAAGGGGAGGGCACAGTCAGGGGAGGAATACTGGGCCGGTGGTCGCTGGCGTTTTGAGGAAGATCGTCAACACTGACTGGCTGGAGGTAGATGAAGGCGATTTGCCCATTCTTTGTACATCGGACGGTGCAGAAAAAATGGACTGACCTATTTGCTTTCAGTCGACTGTTATTTTCATAGAATCCTATAGTAATTTAGTGTGCCATGCATGTTGTAGAGCTATCATATGTCTCCCATCATTTATTTCTCACTGACCTGCTATCTGCTACCTTTACACTGTACTAATTGTGCACACACTTCACCCATACTCACACTATTGTTTTTTTATGCATGGGTATTTCAGACTCTGACGCAGTGTTGATGAATGCAGAAAAGAGAAGACAGAAGTCGCTCCAGTGTAATTCGAAGATAAGCACTAAGCATTTCAGCACTTTAATGGGTGCAGTGTCAGCAGTTGGAGACAGTAAACGTAGCTCTGCAGTTGATGATCTCAATTGCCACACACAACCATCCCAGGTGCTTGCTTTAACTTCGCGCTGTCAAATGTGGTTGCATGTTGCATATGGTATCTAGCTTGTATTGCTTCCAATTTGGTTAAATTGCATCTGCTTACTTTACACATTATACCTTTCATAATGACATGCCTTCCTGTTTTTGATACATACTACATATGTCTATTAACCATGTTCGTACATCAAACTAATGCTCTTTTGTATCCCTCGTCAATCACTTATGATGAGACAGTCACCCGGGTGGGTTACTGTGAGATGCCCTACTCGTTTAAAGAGTGCAGTGTCATCCTCCCCACATGATTCTCAAGAAATTGCAAGGCTAAATGAAGATAGTCAATGTAGCTCTCTAGTTAATCACCGCAATTCCCCCACACCACCATCGCAGGTGCTTGCTCTTACTTGGCAGTGTGATATGTGGTTGCATGTTGCATATGGTGTCTACCTTGTAATGCTTATAATTAGGGTAAATTGCATATGCTTAGTTAACACATTATACATGTGAATATGACATGCCTTCCTATTTTTGGTACATACTACGTCTTTCTATTGACCATGTTCTTACATCAAACTAAGTTTCTTGTGTATCCCTCATCAATGCTCCTAATTTGTTAAATTGCATCTCCTTAGCTTACACATTATACATGTGAATATGACATGCCTTCCTGTTTTTGGTACATACTACATCTGCCTATCACACCATGTTCTTACATCAAACTACTGTTCTTGTGTATCCTGCATCTATCGCTTATGATGAGACAGTCACGCGCGTGGGTTAATATGAGACGCAATACTCCTATAAAGAATGCAATTTCATCCTCTCCACATGATTCTCAAGAAATAGCAAGCCTAAATGAAGATATTGAACGTAGCTCTGTACCTGAAGACCGCACTTCCCCTACACCACCATCACAGGTGCTTGCTCTAACTTTGCAGTGTGATATGTGGTTGCATGTTGCATACGGCGTCTAGCTTGTAATGCTTCTAATTAGGGTAAATTGCATCTGCTTAGTTTACACACTATACCTGTGAATATGACATGCCTTCCTATTTTTGGTACACATTGCATCTATGTGTTAACCTTGTTCTTACATGAAACTACCTCTCTTCTGTATCCTGCATCAATCACTTATGATGAGTCACTGTTATTCGTTGCATATTGCATATTATTTCTAGCCTGTTGCCATGTATTGCTTCTAATTTGGTCAAATACATTTGTTAGGGCACCCTTTTAATTTGGCAGAGTGATATTGGTTTCATCCTCCATATGGTTTCTAGCTTGCATCGATTCTAACAAGTTCAAGCACCTTGTGCTTAGTTTACACTTTATACATCATACATGTCAATATGTCATGCCGTCCTGTTTTTCATACATATTCCATCCTCCTATCATGCGGCTGCCTTACATGAAAGTAGTGTTCGTCAGTATCATGCATCAATGAGTTCCGAAGAGCAAATTTTATTCCTTTTTCTTATGGGTTTGACTTGACAAGGCAAAATCAAGAAAGAGGAAGGAAAAGAGTAAGGAAGGCGATGACGGTGGTCCTCTACAGCAACGTAAACGGAGCATCTGTACCGATTCTCCTTGTACTGATAGTGCATTACAAGGTCCAAGTCTCCGCTCCCCTACTCCACCATCCAAGGTGCTTGCTCTAACTTGGCAGTGTGATATCTGGTTGCATGTTGCATATGGTGTCTAGCTCGTATTGCTCCTAATTAGTGTAAACTGCATCTGCTTAGCTTACACATGATACATGTGAATATGACACGCTTTCCTATTTTTGATACATACTATATCTGCCTATCACACCATGTTCTTACATGAAACTACTCTTCTTGTGTATCCTGCATCAGTCACTTATGATGGGACACCTTTAAGTTGGCAGTGTGATATTGGTTTGCGTCTTGAATATGATTTCTAGCATGTATTGCTTCTAGTTTGATGAACGCCACCTATGACGAGACAGTTTTAACTTGGCAGAGTGATACTGATTGCACCTTCCATATGGTGTCTTGCAGTGTTTCTAATTTGTTGAAGTGCCTTCTGCTTAGTTACCACATCATAGGTGTGAATACGTCAAGCCGTCCATTTTTTTGTACATATTCCATCCTCGTATCATGACTTTGCCTTTCATCAAAGTAGTGTTCGTCAGTATCATGCATGAATGAGTTCTGAAGAGCAAATGATATTCCTTTTTCTTGTCGGTATGACCTCACAATGCAAAATCAATAAAGCCGAAGGAAATTGGCAATGCATTGGATGATGGTGGTGCTTCCGAGCAACTGAAACGGAGGTTCTCTAAAGATTCTACTCCGCCATCCTCCCAACAAGATTCACAAGACAACGCAAGGCTAGACAGTCAACGTAGCTGTGTAGATGATGAGCACATCTTCCCTACTCCACCATCACAGGTTCTTTGTCAGGACCCCGACTCAATGCCACATCGATCTAGCATGTAACACCTCATATCACTTTGCGGCCTCACGCACGGTATTCCCACGGGTGTCGCCTTACCTTTGCCCGGGACCGTTTGCGCCTTTTGGCACACGTATATGATAGTGTCGCTAGCATCCATATGATAAGGAGCCCGGGCTGACATGGCTAGTCGTAAAACCAAAGTGGCACAAACTTACAGGGACAAACATCCATGACCCAACATCGAACGTGTCGGTCATCAGCGAGTGAATCCAGCCTGTAGCACTGGGCTAGCAGGACTCCGGTGAACCGGGCTGTAGCGGGCTAACAGGACTCCGGTATTCATCGCGTGACATTTCCCCGAAGGGACAGACACATGAACGAAAAAGGACACATGCCGGCTAGCCTAAGTGTTCCGGAGCAGTAGCAAGCTACCATGGCTCAGTGGAAGCACTAGGAGACATTTCTCGGTAAGAGAGGCTACTAAGGACAAACAACTAGATAGTCAGATGCCACACATACCAAGCATTTAAATAACATACACACAATATGCTCGATATGTGCAAATACAACATGGCATCACAACATGACTCTACAACTCAAGTATTTTGTTCAATAGGCTCCAAGGAGCGAGATATTACAAACATGGGTCTCACGACCCTACATTCAGAGCATACAAGTCAAAGCAGAAGCTTAACATGTCTGAGTACAGACATCTACAAATGAAAAAGGCTGAGAAGCCTGACTATTTACCAGATCCTGCCGAGGGCACAAGATCGTAGTTGAGGTAACAAGCTAAACGTCGAAGTCCACGCGGAACTACTAGTGAGACGGAAGACTCTGCAAAAACGTAAAATAGGCAAACGTGAGTACAAATGTACCCAGCAAGACTTACATCAGAACTAACTACATATGCATCATTATCAACAAAGGGGGTGGTGGGGTTTAACTGCAGCAAGCCAGCTTTGACTCGGTGGTTATCCTGAACTACGACTGCAAGTAACTTTTGAGGTGGCGCACACGAGTCCACATATTCACCAACCAATACACCACTATGGATCCGCTCCCGTCTCCCTACGAGAAGGCCATCCATAGCACTCACGCTTATCTTGCGCATTTTAGGGTATCCACTTTCACTTGTCTATGAACTGATATAGGTAACCCAGAAGTCCTTTACCGCGGACATGGCTATTCGAATAGATGATGTTAACCCTGCAGGGGTGTACTTCTTCATACATGTTTCCACCACTTAGCGTCTGCACACGACATGTGCTCGGCAGACTTCAAGCGAAAGCCGACGTGGGTGTAGACAGCGAACTACCTAAACACTCAAGTCTCTAGTCCAGATTTATCGCCTATTCAGGTTCCATCCGCAGGGAGTCCGGCCGAGGTTTCCACATACGGCCCCGAACGATGTGTACAGGGTTCCGTGACACCAAACGGGCGCCCGGTATACCCGGCCACGTGCCTACCGCGTCATAGCCCACCCCTCCGGTCAGCGCTGCGCACGGCCTCCAGCATACTACAAACATTAGAAACTACTTGCAACTCCTAGACAAAGGACAAGGGTGATTAAGAAGTCGAGCGGGGTCATATTTCAGGGCCCAATGCATGGTAGTAGCTGTTTCATGGATCACAAACACAGAACTCAGTTCCTGAGGACGGCTTCAATGAGACAACCCACCATGTACTCCTACATGGCCTCTCACCGCTACCTTTACCAAATCGTGTTCACACACTTAGCTCACACACAGTAGGACATGTTCACACACCTCTGATTCATCCCCGATGAATCAGACCTGACTCAACTCTAAGCAGTAGCAGGCATGACAAACAAACATGAATGAGTAGGCACAACAGGGCTCAAACAACTCCTACTCATGCTAGTGGGTTTCATCTATTTACTGTGGCAATGACAGGTCATGCAGAGGATAAAGGGGTTCAGCTACCGCAGCAAGTAACAAATGAATCGTTGTTGTCCTAATGCAGTAAAGTAGAGCAGGAGCTAGAGAGTAGGATTGTATTGGAATGAACAAGGGGGTTTTGCTTGCCTGGCACTTCTGAAGATAGTATAGTTCTTCATGGGTGTCATCGATCACATCGTCGGTACACGTCTACTGAGAGGGGACAAGCACCGACAAACAAGAAGAAACACAATCAATGCAATGCACAATATGATGCATGATCATGACATGGCAGAATGAGTGTGTTGGCCTAATGCAACTACAACAGATTAAATGGAGTTGGTTTGAATCCAAGATTCAAATTCAAACTCCATATATGACATTTCAAATGCCATTAATTCAAATTGTAATATACAGTAGCTTTAGGTTGCTCAAACATGCATGAAAATGGTACAGATGAATAGATTGGATTTTTCTGATCATTTTTCATATATAAATCTTTTCATTTGGAGTTACAGATTAATTTCTATGAATTTTTGAAGTTTGCAACAATTTCTGGAATTTTCTATATAAAAATAAATCCAGGAATTAGTTATTGCGTCAGCAGTGCGTCAGGGTGACGTCAGTGGTCAAAGGGGACGTCCAGGTCAACCTGAACAGTGGGTCCCGCGTGTCAGTAGTTATTTAAACTAACTAAATTTAGTTAGTTCTAATCTAAGTTAATTAGCAGAGGGGGGTCCCACTTGTCATGGACTCAGGGGAGTCACCCTGGGCCCACCCAGTCAAGGTCAACGGGTCAAACTCCTCATACGGTTGTCTTACATCAAAGTATTGCTTGTCTGTATCATGCATCAATGAGTTCTGAAGAGTGATTTTATTCTTTTGTGTTGTGGGTATAGCTTGACATGGCAAAGTCAAAAAAGAGCAAGGAAAATAATATAGTAGGGAGTGATGTTACTCGTCGGGTGAAATGGAAAAGGATCTGCCGTCGAGATTCTGCTGGTACTTATAGTGCAGTAGAAGGTCCAAGTCCACCGGCTAAATCTACAAACACAGTATCACCTGCTCCACCAGCTGCAGCATCCGCTTCAACTGTACCAGCATCTCAACCAGTTACTCATTCGTTTGCTCCGGAACTAGACAGTTCCCAAGCTGCCTTCACACAAAACACTACTTCTGAAGCACTGCTGACACAACATGACTTGGCAAGATCAGATGAACCTCATGAGCATCAACACCAAGACGGTACCTGACCGAGTCAAGTTGCAGTTGCATGCTCCTTTATATGTACTCTCATAGTTTGATGTACACTAACACTTTCCATATTCGTTGTTGAACTAGCACCACGGCGCAAGTGGAAACATACATCAGGGATAATGCTTGACAGATTAACAAAATCTAAAGGAGGAAGAATAGAGATCCATTTTGAGGCAGGTTTAAAAAGGCCACATGATGCTACAGAGTCAGCCGTTGCAATTAGGTGTCATGCACGTATCCTCCCAACGTGGATCCAGTATAGGAATGAGAAAGACAATACCCAGTTTAACACCTTCCTTGACCATTTATTCGTAAGTAATTTATTCATTGCAATTAGTAATATTGTCTTGCTATGTCCCATACTTTCTAGCTTCCTCCTAATAAGACTCACATTCTTTTTTCAACAGACGAGGTTCAAGTTGGATCCGAAAGATGATGCAACTAAACAAGCATGCACTCATGTTTTTCAGTCTGCTCTGCGACAGTATCGGTACCACCTTAGAAAATCTCACTTTGAAGGCAAGGCTAATAGTGAAATCGCCCAAACATCTCCAGTGGAATATATTAGAGATGAAGACTGGACAGCCCTCGTTAAACACTGGTCTGATCCAAAGTATCAGGTAGGCTATATGTATTTGATCAGACCACATATTGAACTTGTATTTATGTATGTGCCTTACAAGTGTATCTTGTTATAGGCTAACTGTTTGAAGAACAAAACCAACCATTCTAAAGTGAAATTCCAACAGACAACAGGATCTCATAGCTATATTGCACACTGCGAGGCTCTTGTAAATAGCTGCTACTTCCTTCTTTTTTGTGTGCCATATTATCGTATCTATATTGACTTGTTCCAAATACAGAGGAAAGCCCGTGCAGACCAAAAAGAACCTGAACCGAATGAAGTGCAAATCTTCAAGGATTGCCACACCAGCAAGATGAAGGGCATGAGCACACCAGTTCAAGCCGCTGTTGTAAGTCCTTACCCCTCCCGCCTTGAACTGATTGGTACTGCGATGTGTTCATTTAACTACTTGGTTTGCATCCAATGTTAGTTACTTTGTTCACTTTTATACATAGTTGTCTTAATGTATCATTTCACCTTACATGGTTTAAAGGAGATGAAGGATATTATTTTGGTCTTGATCTGTAATCTAGTTGTTATGTTCATGTGCACACACAATGATAAAATAGCCTGTTTGTTTTATATCTGTTTGCCCATGATATGAATGATGTCATACTATGTTCATCCTACTTTAAACCATGTCTCTTTATCCTTAGATGTCAACGAATGTGAGGAAATAGACAATACAGTAGGCATGCTACATGGACATATGTTCCGAAAGTGATTTTATTATGTAGTTGGCACTACAATACATGCTAATGTATTACAGTAGTTCACCAAAATAAGTTATGTATAAACGTTTAACCTACTTTGTTTGTTTTTGTATCATTAGTAAATTATCTGGTACACTAATCTACAAGTTCAAACTTTCAGGAAGCTATGGAACAAATGATTGAACAACCACAACCACCCGAAGGTGACGAGGCTACTACATGCACAATGTCACCTCTTGCTACAGTGCGTCAGTATCTCTCCACTAACAGTGCAAAAAGCACCTTCCTGCGTAATTCTGGGTTGGTTGTCAAGGTAACCTCGTCCAAATCGCCTTCTGAACAAAATCTTCCTGCTAGACAGAGTGATATATCTGTGCTCCACACACAAGTCCAATCCCTAATGGACGTTGTTTCAGAAACAAGAATAGTGGTTGAGAAATGTCATCAAGATATGAATGGTTTTGAAACCAGACTATCAGACATTCGCTTCGTTGTTCAAGAGCAATGGTGGAAAAAAGGTGGAGATCGTGCTGCTCCATCAGATTCTACAGCCTGAAACATTAGCACTTAGGTCAAATGATCTGTGCTTCTATACATCTGATGGTGCTTTTATCTGGAAGAACTGTAAACTTTATGCCAACAGGACTTTTGTTGTATGGTTGGAAATTATTTTGTTGTGATACAACATTTATGATGCTGCCATAGGCTGCAGTAATTACGACGCTATTTTTGTATAGAGTAGGTTTATCTTAGTAATGTATTCGGCTGAAAGCTTCGTAGCAGCCCAACATGCCAACATTCGTCGGGCCCATTCCAATTGGGCTAAAAACGATTACAGGCCGAAATTGGCATGTAGCCCACTAAAAATATCTGGGCCTAAATCAGCATAAGCTTTCATATTTTTCTGGTAGGCCTGTGCCCATAGTGGGCCTTTAACAAGCCTAAACATAAGTTGGGCCCTCAGTAAAATTAGGCCGTTTACAGGTGTAAATATGTCGAGCCCATAAAAAACATGGGCCTTTAATAGACCGAAAGTGAGATTGGGCCCTGATTGTGCCAAATAACCGAGTGCACTTAGCAGGCCGAAATGGTGGCCCATTTACGATGCAGATCTTTGACAGACCGAAATTCGGACGGGCCATAAATGCGCCGATCTAATACACGGGCCTTTAACAGGCCGAAACTTCGGTCGGGCTAGATTATCGTCATTTTTATATGGGCCGTTAATGGGCCCGATATGATGTTGGGCCACATATGGCCCATGGTTTTACGTCTGGCGTTAATAGGCCGGAAATGACAATAGGCCGAAAGTGGCCCAAATCTATAATGGGCTTCTAACAGGCCGAATGTCAGACATGGCCGAATATGACCCAAATCCTTCACGGGCGTTTATCGGCCGAAAGTTTTGATGGCCTGTAAATGGGCCCAAATGAAGCCGGGCCTTTAACAGGCCGGAAATACACCGGGCCGTAATTCGTCCCAGTTACTTAGCGAATAGTTAATAGGCCAGAAGTGACCATGGGCCGCGTTGATGACAAGTTTAGGACAGGCCATTGACGGGCCGATTTGACAGAGAATGTTGGGCCTTTAGCTGGGCCGGCCCATTATGGTATGCAGAATCTTGTGGGCCTTTAGCTGGGACAGCCCATTGTGGTCCGCCAAATCTTATGGGCCTTTAGCTGGGCCGGCCCATTATGGTCTACAAATTCGTGTGGGCCTTTAGCTGGGCTGGCCCATTATGGTCCGCTAAATTTTGTGGGCCTTTAGCTGGGTCGGCCCAATATGGCCTACTAAATCTTATGGGCCTTCGGTTGGGCCGGCCCATTTAAACTTTGTGGGCCACTTTTGGGACGGTCCACGTGTCAACATATCATAGGCCCATCTCGACGTTGGATGAGTGACACCTGTGCTAACGCGGAGCTGACGCATGGATCCGTCAGCCAATGAGAATTTTACATGTGGAAAATAGGCATTGGTCGTGGCTGTTAACGGGTTATCGGATCCAAAATCCGACCCGGTAGCTTAACGGTGTTCCGTTACGGTGGATGCCACGTGTCGGTCACCCTTGACGAAACCACTTCTGTGACGCGTGATTTATCATCATGGAAGTGGACACTTCCGTGATGATAATTTTGGTAATGTCATGGAACACTTCTACGACAGCACAGGTATGACTATCTTGATTCTGTCATAAATTTGTCATGGATGTACATGCATGACAGAAAACGTGACCTACTATGACAAACACGTATCATCACGGAAGTGTATTTTTTTTGTAGTGCTAGAGGCTAGCCTATGATTATGATTGTTCTTGTCCTACGGACTAAACCCTCCAGTTTATATAGACACCAAAGGGGGCTAGGGTTACACAGAGTTGGTTACAGAGAAAGGAATCTTCACATTTGAATCGCCAAGCTTGCCTTCCATGCAAAGGAGAGTCCCATCCGGACACAGGACAAAGTCTTCTATTTTGTATCTTCATAGCCCAACAGTCCGGCATATGCATATAGTCTGGCTATCCGAGGACCCCTTAATCCGGGACTCCCTCAGTAGCCCCTGAACGAGGCTTCAATGACGATGAGTCCGGTGCGCAAATTGTCTTCGGCATTGCAAGGCGGGTTCCTTCTCCAAATACTCAAAAGTAGATATTGAACATAAGAATCATGTCTGGCTCTGCAAAACAAATTGCATATACCACCGTGGAGAGCATAATGTTTTCACGAGTCCAATCCGCTGATAGTTTTTGCAACACGACATTACGTCATCGTCCGGCCATTATTTCGAATCGTTTATTGGCACGTCTTATCGAAGTGGAGATCGTGTCCCCTTATTGCGGGATTCTCATCAACACGGGCATGGGTAACCCAACTGTCCCGTTGGTATGATTCCTTGGGAATAGGCATGTATTAAGGCCACGTAGGGGACATTTGATATTCGTCATCTTTATAAGGAGGCCGAGACCCACCTTTCCCCTCTATGCTACTCCCTCCTCCCACCTCGAGTTCCAACACCAACCAGTCGCTTCGAACCTCAGGCCATGTCTGGATCCATCTTTCAAGGCCGGTGGACGGCTTCCTATGTCACCGAGGAGGATATCATGAAGCTTAGGCAGACGAGGTATTTGACCGCAGAAATCCTTCACAGGTTCCTGCACAAGGGCAGGTTATCCCTACTCCTAGGCCTAATGAGAGGTTTGTATTTATCCATCCTTCCTCCGGGGGCTAGGTTTCTCCCTTAATCCCTTCGTTCGAGGGCTCATGTTTTACTATGGACTAGATTTCCATGATCTAACTCTGGACTCCCTCCTTCACATCTCATCATTTATCATCGTATGTGAGGCTTTCCTCCGTATCTCTCCACACTTCGGCTTATGGCTCAAGACCTTCAATGTAAGGCCGAAGATAATAGACCGGAGACACGTAGAGTGCGGAGATGCTTTACTAAGCAAATCGGTCAACATCGTCTGGCCAAAGGGTTCTTTCACCGCAACTTCCAACCTATGGCAACGGGAGTGGTTTTATATCACGGAGCCCCGTGGTACCAAGTGGGTGGCTTCACCCGCCTTCCGATCCAGCCCTCCGCCATAGCTTGCATCATGGATCAACAAGGGGCTGGATTGGGGATCGCTAGATGAAGTTCAAATACTGCAAAGCCGCATTCGAGACCTTATTAAGAAGGACATCGACCTCGTCAAGGTAATCCAAGTTATGTTAGTCCATCGGGTCTTGCCATGACAGCGCCGACCTCTCCGTATGTGGGAGTTCAATCCGGAAGGACCATGAACCATTCAGCGCTTCTTCAGCACAACGCTCGAAGGGATGTATGAATTAGTCTTTGGGTCACGAAAAAAGTGTCCGGACACTACAGAGGACGCAAGTCTTGACTGCAACCATCCGGATTCCCTGGTAAGTACTCAATTTCCGAACACGTTTTTAGTTTAAGTTTCTCATAAAAAAACTGAGAAAACCATACTCTGCCAAGGCTGGGTAAAGAAGGCAGAGAGGATCAGGTGTTCGGCCCCTCTTCCCGAAAACTTGGCGGACCCAGTGTTAACCAGGATGCTGGCTCCGGCACCTTATCAAGTGCCATTGAGGGAAGAAAAGGAGAGGAGTGGAGAGGCCCAAAGCGGCCTTCATACCAGAGATGCGTCACGCACCGTATCCGGGGAAATTGGAACTCCCGTGTCGGAGGGTGAACGGGGAGGAGAATCTAACATTCCCTCCCCCCACGGGAAGAAAAGAGCCACTCCTGAAGACCTGAAGGCAGAGGCTTCCAAGCGAGGGAAGAAATCCCTATCAGGGGGCTCGAATTCGGGAGGCGATATTGCCGCACAGTGCCCACAAGGGGGCCAGCCTTTAGCCGAACCGTAAGTGAACAAAGGTTTTTAATAAGCATACCCCGTTCTTTTCCCGTTTGTGAGGGTAATATTTTGAAACGTATGTTTTGCAGTTCGGCCTATAGCCTCCCTCAGCAATCTTTGTCCTCGGGGGATCTTCTCCCGGAGATGATGGAGAGCGAAACGCCGCCTCATACTACCCCACCCCATAAGGCGGACGAACCTGAGGTGTTGTCCCAGAGGATCTCTCCCGACCCGCGAAGGAGCGCTAGGCCAGAAGATGACTCTTCGGCCACCCGAGGTCCGTGGTGCTCGGCTCCTAGAGAGACCAACAACAAAGTCCCGGACCATCCGATATACAGCCGGACATATGGATGGGACTTCTTCGCCAAGCGCCTATCTCAGAGGAATATCATACCTTAATGGGTACGGTGATTGAGAGAATTTTGTCCGCAAAAAGCGGATTGAATGAAGCCTTTACGAGCCTGCTAAGAGGCTTTGAGGTACATAATGTAGCCTCTTTCTTGTACCATAAACGCAATGTGCACTGTGTATAGATAGTAGCCCCTGAGACTCTGGTTGCCCTCAGAATGGGACAATAAGAGGATCAAAAGATAAATATGCTTAGGTAATAATTTTGCTAATTTGTACACAGGCGGCTGCAGCCCCGGCCACTGCCCGGGATGCCCAATTTGCCGAACTGAAGCGGCAACTTGATGTGGCAGATGATGACATCATGCTCATGATCAAGCGGCTTGACAAGGCGCAAGGTATGTCTTTTGGGCAGTCAGTGAGTATAAATAGGAGCATGATGCTGGAATTTATAGTATGCTTGACTGCAGATGGTGCTGCCGCCGTGGACACCCTTCGAGCTGAGCTTGCCCGGGCCAAGGAGCAAGCCAGGATAAGCAACATGGCTGCCGAGAAGGCAGTTGGTGAATTAAAAGCCGAACAAGCTGCTCATCGCCTGAGTGAGGAGAAAATATCCAACATGGCACTTGAGCTATGGGATGCCGCTAGCCAATATGCACTTCTCGAGAAAGAGACCAGAGAAAAACCGGCTGACCTTGAGAAGGCCTTACAAGTGGCAAAGGAAACCTGGTCAGAGGCCAGAGCGGCACGGGAGGAGATCCAGCAAGCCGGGGAGATCACGGGTGGGAAGCCCTTTTTATTACGAACTAAGTTCGGCGATCCGAAGTATCCCCCGCTTGATCAAATGTGGAGTTCTCCAGATGCTTATTTGGACTTTTCTAAGAGTGCTTCTGATGTGACGCAGTTTTTTCAGGCCCAAGAAGTCCATGAAGCGGAACAACTTTTCTGGTCGCAGTTTAGCATGCCAAGGCATCCGCTGCTGTGGAATGAGCAGATGGCCGAATGGGCCGAACTCCACGGGATATCCGAACTTCCCATGAAGGTTTTTGTGGACTGGCTGTGGCCTGGGGGACCAACTGCGAATAGTTATTTTGGTTTAGTGCAACAACTTGTTTGTGCGGTGTCGCATATCGACGCTGGCAAGCGGTCAACGTGCATAGAAGGTGCACAGATGGCCCTTGCCCGTGTGAAGACGTATTGGGCGAAGATGAAGGCCACCGATATTGCAACAGGGGGTCCGCCCGGGGGTCAGGACACACCAGATCAATATTTTGAAGAAGTCTTAGAGGGTGCCCGCTTGATGGATGGTGAGTGCTCGAAGAATATTATGTTCAAGTAACATGTATCCAATTGTAGAAACAATGCTTATGATAATGAAGGCTGTGTTTATACTTTTGCCCGTAAAGTATTTTAGTGCCTCCTGTGCGGCTGTTTATGTATATATGTATATAACCTAAAAGTTTGTATTCATCGGCTTCAGCCCCCTCGCGTATAATGCGGAGGTGTTCGGAAAAGCATTTGATCACACTTGACCCAACGTCTTGGTCCGTTAAGGAGGTGTTAGTGCGGCGAACTAGGCAATCAGACTATAGAGCTTTAACACTTTCACTTAGCCATAGGAATTTGACGGTGAGGCTACTATACAGCCCCTGGTATGTCCGCGTTTATCCGAATACGGTGCGTTTACATACGTGACCAGGAAACCGGTCCTTCGTTAATGCGGAGGAATCGCGAAGATTCCGCTGAGTCATCGAGTGGTTGACCAGCTCTCGTCTTATCATGACAGTCAGTTTTCGGCTTTCTCTACTGAGGTGTTTGTCTGGATGAACCAAGGCACAATCGCAGTAGTTCTCCCTTGGCCGCCTTAGCCGATATGGGCATCCTCCACCTTCTTCCCGGCGCGGGAGATCACGTTACCGCCTCGGGCGGCAACGAAGCCGACGTACGCAGCAGGATGGTCGCCGCCCATGCGGAGGAAGAAGAAGTGGCGGAGCATGGCGACGGAGGGCATAACCCCCATGAACGCCGCGCAGTAGAAGGCGAAGATGGACAGGAGGAGGATGGAGTTGGGGTGAATGTGGAGCACGTGGAGGCCATAATGGTTAAGGACGGCGTAGAAGAAGCGGGAGAATGGAGGCACCAGCCCCGAATAGACGCTGTGCAGGAAGAAAGAGTAGAAGGTACTATTCACGAGTTCCGGCGCAGTGGCGGCGACCCGGAGCACATCTCCTTCCACTCGTTGTCCTCGCTCGCTATTAGGAGAAGCGCGGTTTGGAGCTTCTCCCTGGCGACGGAGGGCGCAAACAGCACCGGCTCATACCAAGCGGAGCCGGCAACCGAGGTTGAGGCCTTGGTCTTCTCGGCAGCCATTGGGCGAAAGATTGGAGGAGGAAATTGGCAGATCTATTGAGTTCTTCCGGTGTTGGGAGAAGGGGATCTGGAGAAACACGAAGAGGAGGCAATGAAAGCCTGGCAGCAGATGGCACCCCTTTTGCCAGACGGAAATAGTTGCCGAGGCAGCATGGGGAAGCGGAGAAGCCCATGTCCCATCAATCGCCACGCGTCATCAAGGCCGCAGGCGGTTAGGGCCCACGGCGCTCCGCACTTGCCCTTTGGCTTCGCCTGGAAGCCAAGTCCGAGCGTGCCTTGGGCCCGGGGGCTACTGTCGGCGTTCTGGATATGGGGTATTCAGACTTGCCTGCATGTGGCCCACCACGTGGCTCCATCGACGGCCTGGTACGGCCCAACTTCGACATCAACAACTCAAGACTCTCGTGAGGAGCCAAGCCTCGCGAGGCGAACGACACCAAGACCCCTGAGGGGATCGGCCTCCGCAGGCTGGCTCCGAAGGGGCAGAGAGTTCTATGCAAGGTCCACCTCATGAGGCTCAGCTGACGTGAGCCATGACGACCAAGGCCAGGCGGGCGCCAGCGGGCGCAAAGCACTAGTTTCCTCTTCTGTGCAAGGAAGGCAAGCCACGGGCGCGGAGTCCCGAGGAATCAGCCAAAGGTTTCCATTCTGGTGCAACAAGACCAAGACCGCCAGGACAGTAGGACGGAGGTCATCACCGAGCCCACCGCAGCGTCATGACCAGAGGCTTTTCGTTGGCGAAGACTACTTTTGTCAGGATAAGTTGTACTACTTGTCCCCTTTCAAATCCATCTGTTGTGGGATCCCTTCCCGCCAACATTTGGGAAGAGGACCGAGGCCACTATAAATAGGACTTAGCCACCACCATAGAGGAGGATCGGATCCATTCTCACCCGACCACCTCACTAGCTCCCTTGAGCTCAAGAACACCTCACCTCCTGAGGCCAGTTCATCCACTTTACTATTTCATCCTCAGCCCTTCCAAGCAATCCACCAAAATGCTGGAGTAGGGTATTACATCGCAAGGTGGTGCGAACCAGGATAAACTGTCATGTCTCTTTGTCTCTTCGAGCTCGACGCGCTAGGCTTAGGATCATCGCGAGTAGGCAGGCTGGGTAGGTTGAGATTTCTGCACGCACCCAAGAGTTCGAACCTCTCAAGGGTTTGCGGAACCCGTAATCCGACAGCTGCCATGCCTTCACCCGTGATCTGCGGCAAGTCTGGTGGCCGTCCATTCGCACGTTCAAGCCAGAGATACCTGAGAAGTACGACAGGAGGCTGAACCCGGCAGAGTTCCTGACCATCTACACCATCGCTATTTAGGCTGCTGGGGGAAGAGATGAGAAGGTGTTCGCCAACTACTTCCCTTTGCCCCTCAAGTCCAATGTGAGGTATTGGCTGATGCACCTGCCGAAGAACTCTATTTCATCATGGGCAGACCTGTGCCACGAGTTCATCGGTGCTTTCGCCGGTGGCCACCAGGAGCCGGGCTGACCCAGCGACCTGCAGCTTTTTAACGCCCTCGATGCGGCTATATCTCCTACGTGTCGAAGCACGACTTAGAGGCATAACCGCATTGAAAGCAATGTCGCAAGTGAGGTAATCTTCACACAACCCATGTAAAACATAAGGGAAAGAGATACATAGTTGGCTTACAATCGCCACTTCACACAATTACATGAATAAAGCATTACATCATCCAGATACAATCAAGGTCCGACTACGGAACCAAAATAAAAGAAGAACCCCAAATGCGACAAAGGTCCCTGATCGACCCCAACTGGGCTCCACTACTGATCAACTAGAACGGAAACAACACAAAGGACAAGATCTTCATCGAGCTCCTCCTGAGCTTGGTTGCGTCATCTGCACGGTAACATAGGCACCTGCAAACTGGTTTTGGAAGTATCTGTGAGCCACGGGGACTCAGCAATCTCGCACCCGCGAGATCAAGACTATTTAAGCTTATAGGAAGGATGGAGTAATGAGGTGGAGCTGCAGCAAGCGACTAGCATATATGGTGGATAACATACGCAAATGAGAGCGAGAAGAGAAGGCAAAGCACGGTCGATAAAAGTATGATCAAGAAGTGATCCTATAGCAACCTACGTCAAGCATAACTCCAACACCGTGTTCACTTCCCGGACTCCGCCGGAAAGAGACCATCACGGTTACACACACGGTTGATGTATTTTAATTAAGGTCAACTTCGGGTTTTCTACAACCGGACGTTAACAAATTCCCATCTGCCCATAACCGCGGGCACGGCTTTCGAAAGTTCAAATCCCTGCAGGGGTGTCCCAACTTAGCCCATGACAAGCTCTCACGGTCAACGAAGGAATAGACCTCCACCCGAGACATTCCGATCAGACTCGGTATCCCGGTACAACAAGACATTTCGACAGGGTAAAACTAAACCAGCAACACCGCCCGAATGTGCCGACAAATCCCGATAGGAGCTGCACATATCTCTTTCTCAGGGCACACTCAGATAGGTCAAGCTACGAGTAAAACCAACCCTCAAGTTTCCCCGAGGTGGCCCCGCAGGCTGCCCAGTTCGGACCAACACTCAGAGGAGCACTGGCCCGGGGGGGGTTAAATAAAGATGACCCTCGAGTCTGGCAGACCCAAGGGAAAGAAAAGGCTAGGTGGCGAATGGTAAAACCAATGTTGGGCATTGCTGGAAGAGCTTTACTTAAGGCGAACTGTCAAGGGGTTCCCATTATAGCCCAACCGTGTAAGGAACGCAAAATCCGGGAACATAACACCGATATGACGGAAACTAGGGCGGCAAGAGTGGAACAAAACACCAGGCATAAGGCCGAGCCTTCCACCCTTTACCAAGTATATAGATGCATTAATTAAATAAGATATATTGTGATATCCCAACAAGTAAACATGTTCCAACAAGGAACAACATCTCCATGTTCCAACAAGGAACAAACTTCAATCTTCACCTGCAACTAACAACGCTATAAGAGGGGCTGAGCAAAGCGGTAACATAGCCAATCAACGGTTTGCTAGGACATGGTGGGTTAGAGGTTTGACATGGCAATTTGGGAGGCTGACAAGCAAATGGTAGGCATCGTAGCATTGGCATAGCAAAAGAGCGAGCAAACTAGCATAGCAAAGATAGTAGTGATTTCGAGGGTATGATCATCTTGCCTGAAATCCCGCAAGGAAGAAGAACGAATCCAAGAAGAAGACAAACGGTCGTAGACGAACAAATCCTCACAACTCCGGAACGAAACCGAAGCTAACGAGAGAAGCAACCCGGAAACAAACAAACAACATAGTAAACACACAAGCATAAACAAGTCATGATGCACAAACAAGTATGATGCATGTCTGGTTTAATGAGGCATGGCATGGCAAAGTGCAACAAACAATACTACAAGTTATGTGGAGCTCAATATGCAACGAGGTGCATGTTGACGGAACACCACATCAATTATTTAGTTATCTCTCGTTTAAGCTACCCAACAATATTAACTATTGTTAAACATGGCAAGAGGTGAAGCATAACATAAACTATACCATCTAAACAATTTAAATGGGGCTGGATATAAAAACAACGAATCCGATAAATCCCCATATGCATTTAGCAATTTAATGCAACAACAAGTTTAAACATTTTAAATGTTGTTATCATGATGCGGATGATATATACAGGTTTTATGCAATTTTATGAAAATGTTGACATGAGCATGTTATGAAGCATTTGTCGCCATGGCGGAAGGAAAAAGGTGCCACGGCGGTGAAACAAAAATGATGCCACGGCAACATATCCGAAAATGATGCCACGGCAACATATCGGTTCCGGTAGCTCACAGAGATACCGGTGCAAAATGAGGTGTGACGTGAGCGAGTCATGCAAGATGGTGGGGTGCTCCCGGTTACCGGGTTCCCACAGGTTAGTGGCACGACAAAAGAGGGGCATCGCAAAGACGATTCGATCACGATGCAAAACTCGAGCATCTCATTCAACACATGCATTAAGTCACGGGCGTTGTCTCGGCGTTATACCTTTGAAGCGTGCGTTTTCCAAGCGGACCGGTTCGGAGAGGAAGTAGTCGTTCACGGGTCGTCGAGGGAAGTAGTTGTTCACGGCGACGGTAGAGGTACTCGCGATCTTGGCAACGGTAGTCGTACATGTTCGGAGAGGAACTTGTCGCATCCACGGTATTCGGGCATAGTGGAAGTAGTCGTTCGGGCTCCCGTAGATGAACTTGACGGGTCCCATGAGTAGTCGTACTCGGCGAATCCACGTAGTTGCACGTATCTTTGTGCTGCAGCCGAACTTGATGAAAACCCACGGCGACGGTAGACGTACACGATCGTCTTGATGGAACTTGGCGGATGGCGACCGTAGTGGTACTTGGGAAAAACTCCCGGAGACGATGCTTGGCGGACCTGAGCATTGGGATCAGGAGCGTGCTCGCTCGGGCATGGAGCTGGTCACAGTCAACGCGCGAGGCGCGCGTGCAGGCAGATCGAGCAGGCAGCAACGCTGCTCGTCCTCCTCGATCGAGGCCGAGGCAAAACAGGGCTGAGGGGCTTGGCGGATGCACGCAGCAGCACAGTGCTGGCAGAGGCAACGCGGGGGAGCAAGGCGACGAGGACGGCCCGGGGCTCTGGCTGCGGCGGCGCCGGAGTTGAGCAAAACCAGCAGGGCGGATGGGCGCGGCGCTCCTGCTCACGGCGACCGGAGGGGCGACAGGCATGGATGGCGCCGGTGGAGGGAGGAGGCGGCGAGGGGAACAGGAGAGGGGATCGCGTGAGGAGGGAGGAGCGGGGGCCTGGCGCTGGGTTCGGCAGGGGCGTGGTCGCGGGGGTGCTCGAGAAGGGGAGACGCCATAGAGGAGGAGAGGAAGGGGGCCGGCTGATGCGGGCACCATGAGAGGCGTGCTCGAGAGGAGGGTTCGGGCGCTGCGGGGAGGAAGGGGCGGAGGCGAGGGGATCGGGCGAGGAGGCTGCGGCGCTGGAGGAGGAACGAGGGGAGAGATGGGGTGCGTGGGGGCTGGGCTAGGGTTAGAGGCGGCTGGGCCTTGGGCCGGCTTAGGTAGGAGGGTTAGGTGGGCTGTGGCTGGAGAGGCCGGTTGGGTCGGCCCATGTGGAGAGGAAATGGCCAGAGGCCTGGCTGGGCTCCTTCTCTCCCTTCTTCAAATCTCTTCCAAAAACAGAAAAGCAAAGAAAGAAAAGGAGAGAAAAGAAATGAGTGGACAAAAATTTGGACAAGGGGATTAATTTCTCGGACTCACAAAAATGCGCTTGTTCCGAGAAAAATGGAGTGGGCAAGATTGCAAGAATTATATTCAAAGTCATTTGAATTTAATTTAAAAGGTTTGAACAAGGACTAGGATTTAGAAGAGTCCAAAAATGTTGAGAATTTAGGAGGAGCCTCGATAAATGGGAAAAGAAATGTTGGCAAAGTTTGGGGACCAAACTTGAAGTAGAAAGGGAGTGGGGATTTTTCAAGTGTGTTTTGGTTAATTCCAAAAGAATGGAATATTTTTATTTAGCTCCCTAATATTGGAGGATATGTTATAAAGAGAAGTCACCATGTGAGTCCCTCGATTTAAATGGATCGAAAAAAATCCATACGATTTATTTAGTTGAGTTTTTAAAAAATTAATGATATGATGGCATGATGACATGATGCAATGCACATGATGCAAGGATGAATGCAACAAATAAAACAAATCACACGACGAAACTCGGAATAGCTGGAAGTCTTCTGGAGCGTCGGTCTCGGGGCGTCACAACACTCCACCACTACGAGAGGATCTCGTCCCGAGATCTAGGATGGCACCGGAGAGAAATGGAAGAGGAAGAGAAGAGGTAAAACTAAGTTGCTTCTTTGACCAATGAGTGAAACCAAAGAACCTTGAGAGTTTGAACAAATTGAAAGAAAGAATACAAAGGAGATGAACGAGATTGCAAACAATCCGTTAGAAAGAGGAACAAGGAACATTACGAGAACTTGAAGGTTGCGAAGACATGAATCAAGAGTTTAATGGACAAGATAGAATTCGAAACCACTCCGGTTAAAACAAGATGAGAGGGGAAGAATTCGGGCAGTACTCCGGTTGAACATGGAAGGAATAGAACATGAACTTGATAAGATGGGATGTTACTTGATGAAATCAACAATACACTGCCTCCAGAACTATTGAAAGAATGGCACAATGGGTAAGAAGGATTTCAGACAGCTCTCCAGTTGAGGAAGGAGGGAAAACTTGATAAGATTAGAGAACTCGAATGAAAACACGACACTCCGGTTAAATGGATAAGCAAGAAAAGAACACGATCCTCACGAATCGAGATGGTGAGTGAAAAGAGCAACGTCACAATGCCTCCGGAAGAAAGTATAGAAGATAGGTCATTGGAATAACAGAATGGAGGGGGAAATGGCAACTTCTGCCACAATTGAGCTTGGAAAGCACCCTTCCAAGAAGGTTACAACGGGGTTGTTGGGAAAAACCAACAACGAAACGAATAAGCTTGTAGTGGGCTTATGGAAAACATCTCAAAATTATGAGGTGACAACCGGCCACTAACGGAAACGATTGCTAGCTTTAGATCGACGAAGAGATGAACACTTCTTCCACCAAGATGATAAAGAGATAACTTGGATCATTGGCAAGCACCACAAATAGCAACATTCCAATGGAAGGCTTTTAGGTGAAATATGACACAAGATAACTCCAACAACGAGGTTGATGGATTTAAAAATAACTCATTCTTAACAACATGTGAATCATGGAACATGAACTCAAATTATCAAGAATGACATAATACCACCTCCAAAATATGGTAGAAAGAATTGCACTCCGGATTACCATATGAAGAAAGCTTGAGCTCCTTAGGAAAGAATCTCGATGAAAACTTTGAGAAGGGAATTAAATCCTTGATGAACCATCATGTAGAACCTCCATGAAGAACTCCGGTAAACAAAAGGAATGAAAAGAAAGAGAAATTGAAAACACAAGGTGAATCCTTGCAATGATTTAGATGGATCTCCGTGATAATTAGAGCTTGGAACTCCGGGAAAAAGAGAAGATGAAACAAATGAAACCGAGAATTTTAAGGGCCTCCGGAATAAAGAATTAATCACTTGGATGAACAAGAATAAGAATTATGTTATGCTTATCCTTCACCAATTAAATTGACGACAATCAACGGATTTGGCATACTACTTATTCTCGTAGAAAGGATTAAAAGAGATATAGCGTAAACTTGAGAAGGTCTTCAACGAACCACCGGTAGGATTGGAACAACAAATGAATTGATATGATGAACAAGGAAGAGAGATCTTGAAAGAACCACCGTAAGAATTGAAAATGATCGAAGTAGGGGTGCATCACCGGTAAGAATTAGCAAATGAACGAAGGTGCTTGAGACAAACTAGATACATGAGAACAAAGAGATCAAGAACTGATTAGAGGATATTCGATAGATGCACCGGCAAGATAGGAGAATGATAACTGACGGCTGAGAATGAATAAACCTGAATTGATGGACTCCGGATGACAAACTGAGAAGACTCTTGAATATCTCCTGATGGGTGAAAAAGATTCTCACAATCGAAAACAATTATGAGAGGATGGCAACAAGCTAGCACCATGAATCTTGAAGAGAATAGAGCAAGATTAAAGAGAAACTCTTCTTCGGTCTTCAAATGATGAGAATGACAACGAGAAACACCACCAAGAATTATTGAGGCACACCGGAAGAATCAAAGCGAAGAGGTTGAGCCAACTATGAAAAGAATTTGAAAGATCTTGGAGAAAAGCATTTGACTAATGATAACTCATTCTTACGTCAAACTTGGAGAAGAATTTAGGATAGCTCTGGGAAAATAGAAGAGTCAGGTAAGATCCTGGGAAAAGACCTGTGGGTTAGGGCCCACTCAAAAGAAAACACCGTTGAATGATTTAAAAGAGAGGCTGCACCGGTTGAGTTAAATGGCTTGAATGAGGGAACATCCTCGAAAGAACTTGAACGAAAGCAGAGTGGAAACACGAATCTTTGAGATATCTTGAGCATTCCAGAACAACAAGTAGCGAGAAGTAGAATTATAATGAGGTGCACCAGTATGAGAAGACATTTGAGACGAGAAAAAGGGGATATAATCGACAAATCTTGACTTGAATCCACCGGAGAAGAGAAAGGAATGAGGAATGACGAACTTGAAGCTCCATTAGAATCTTCATGAGAATCACCGGATAAGAACATTGACGGAAAAGAATGGAGAAACTTCCCATCAATAAAATGGATACTTGAAGAAGAAATCTTAGTCCTTGAAGAAAACAAAGGGAGGGAGGGCGGGAAAACAAAGGCAACTTGGAGACGGATGAAACAAACACCGTTGAGAAGAAATGATAATTGGTCTTGCTGATGTTGAAGTGATCGGATCCACTTGAAGAGAAACACACTGGTTGAAAAGGATTGACAAGACAATCTCGATTATCCAGAATGATTAGTATTCACATAGCAATATGAGAACACCATTTAGGAAAGGTATGGATTCAACATTTGACTTCGAAGCAACTCGAATACCACAACTCAAAACAAAACCAAGGATTGGCTTGCGGAATAAGCCGGAACAAATATATGATAGAGATTTCGTCCGAAGTTTTCGTGGTGGGGCCTACACGGGCTCGAGTGTACAGCACCATCATGTACAAGGCAGTGCACATGACATACGAAGCGTCCCCGAGTCGGCATAGCCAAGGACTCTTTAAGACACAACGAGACCACTGTAAAACGACCGTGAATAGGCGGACCACTAGACGTCGAACCCCAATTTCATATCATACATCCGTCGGAAAGATATCCTAAGAGCTACTTGAATTCCCACCTATGAAACTCCCGAAATTTTCCGGTTATGCAATCAGGTGTTGGGGATACAGGGGAAGCATAATATCTCACCCAAACTAGCAAATCCTACATCCAGCTGTATCCATCCTTCAACACATAACCAAGAAACCTTCGGAAATCATCTACCTCAACCTTCGAAAATCATCCGTTATACAAGTCATGGCAATACTCCCGTACTCACCTCAGTACTGGGTTATCGGGGTTATCTCACCAACAACTGCATAAAAGAGATTTTCGATGTCGGCGTACTAAACTCAGGTATTCCAGAACTGCAACGATAAAATTATGATGACAACACCTCAGAGCTCAACTCCCCGGGACACTTCCACTAAACCCCTGACAGGAGGCACCAAGACAATGTTCTCATCATAAAACCATCGGAACGATTCCAAGATACCCGCGTGATCCTAAATTTTTTTTTAGTGAAATTTGAGAAGAGAAGAGTCAAAACTCTACGTCAGGATGCCTTACCAGAGCGATGAGGAGACTGGGAAGTAAAAAGAATTCCTAACTCTCCGATATATAATTCCTAAATGACTCAAAACATTTTTCTAGACACAACTCGGCTGCTAAAAACGATCAAGCAATGGGGCTCCTAAGGTCGGGGAAGGCTCTGATACCACCTTGTAACGCCCTCGATGCGGCTATATCTCCTACGTGTCGAAGCACGACTTAGAGGCATAACCGCATTGAAAGCAATGTCGCAAGTGAGGTAATCTTCACACAACCCATGTAATACATAAGGGAAAGAGATACATAGTTGGCTTACAATCGCCACTTCACACAATTACATGAATAAAGCATTACATCATCCAGATACAATCAAGGTCCGACTACGGAACCAAAATAAAAGAAGAACCCCAAATGCGACAAAGGTCCCCGATCGACCCCAACTGGGCTCCACTACTGATCAACTAGAACGGAAACAACACAAAGGGCAAGATCTTCATCGAGCTCCTCCTTGAGCTTGGTTGCGTCATCTGCACGGTAACATAGGCACCTGCAAACTGGTTTTGGAAGTATCTGTGAGCCACGGGGACTCAGCAATCTCGCACCCGCGAGATCAAGACTATTTAAGCTTATAGGAAGGATGGAGTAATGAGGTGGAGCTGCAGCAAGCGACTAGCATATATGGTGGATAACCTACGCAAATGAGAGCGAGAAGAGAAGGCAAAGCACGGTCGATAAAAGTATGATCAAGAAGTGATCCTATAGCAACCTACGTCAAGCATAACTCCAACACCGTGTTCACTTCCCGGACTCCGTCGGAAAGAGACCATCACGGTTACACACACGGTTGATGTATTTTAATTAAGGTCAACTTCGGGTTTTCTACAACCGTACATTAACAAATTCCCATCTGCCCATAACCGCGGGCACGGCTTTCGAAAGTTCAAATCCCTGCAGGGGTGTCCCAACTTAGCCCATCACAAGCTCTCACGGTCAACGAAGGAATAGACCTCCACCCGAGACATTCCGATCAGACTCGGTATCCCGGTACAACAAGACATTTCGACAGGGTAAAACTAAACCAGCAACACCGCCCGAATGTGCCGACAAATCCCGATAGGAGCTGCACATATCTCTTTCTCAGGGCACACTCAGATAGGTCAAGCTACGAGTAAAACCAACCCTCAAGTTTCCCCGAGGTGGCCCCGCAGGCTGCCCAGTTCGGACCAACACTCAGAGGAGCACTGGCCCGGGGGGGGGGGGGTTAAAATAAAGATGACCCTCGGGCTGGCCGACCCAAGGGAAAGAAAAGGCTAGGTGGCGAATGGTAAAACCAATGTTGGGCATTGCTGGAAGAGCTTTACTTAAGGCGAACTGTCAAGGGGTTCCCATTATAGCCCAACCGTGTAAGGAACGCAAAATCCAGGAACATAACACCGATATGACGGAAACTAGGGCGGCAAGAGTGGAACAAAACACCAGGCATAAGGCCGAGCCTTCCACCCTTTACCAAGTATATAGATGCATTAATTAAGTAAGATATATTGTGATATCCCAACAAGTAAACATGTTCCAACAAGGAACAACATCTCCATGTTCCAACAAGGAACAAACTTCAATCTTCACCTGCAACTAACAACGCTATAAGAGGGGCTGAGCAAAGCGGTAACATAGCCAATCAACGGTTTGCTAGGACATGGTGGGTTAGAGGTTTGACATGGCAATTTGGGAGGCTGACAAGCAAATGGTAGGCATCGTAGCATTGGCATAGCAAAAGAGCGAGCAAACTAGCATAGCAAAGATAGTAGTGATTTCGAGGGTATGATCATCTTGCCTGAGATCCCGCAAGGAAGAAGAACGAATCCAAGAAGAAGACAAACGGTCGTAGACGAACAAATCCTCACAACTCCGGAACGAAACCGAAGCTAACGAGAGAAGCAACCCGGAAAGAAACAAACAACATAGTAAACACACAAGCATAAACAAGTCATGATGCACAAACAAGTATGATGCATGTCTGGTTTAATGAGGCATGGCATGGCAAAGTGCAACAAACAATACTACAAGTTAAGTGGAGCTCAATATGCAACGAGGTGCATGTTGACGGAACACCACATCAATTATTTAGTTATCTCTCGTTTAAGCTACCCAACAATATTAACTGTTGTTAAACATGGCAAGAGGTGAAGCATAACATAAACTATACCATCTAAACAATTTAAATGGGGCTGGATATAAAAACAACAAATCCGATAAATCCCCATATGCATTTAGCAATTTAATGCAACAACAAGTTTAAACATTTTAAATGTTGTTATCATGATGCGGATGACATATACAGGTTTTATGCAATTTTATGAAAATGTTGACATGAGCATGTTATGAAGCATTTGTCGCCATGGCGGAAGGAAAAAGGTGCCACGGCGGTGAAACAAAAATGATGCCACGGCAACATATCCGAAAATGATGCCACGACAACATATCGGTTCCGGTAGCTCACAGAGATACCGGTGCAAAAGGAGGCGTGACGTGAGCGAGTCATGCAAGATGGTGGGGTGCTCCCGGTTACCGGGTTCCCATAGGTTAGTGGCACGGCAAAAGAGGGGCATCGCAAGGACGATTCGATCACGGTGCAAAACTCGAGCATCTCATTCAACACATGCATTAAGTCACGGGCGTCATCTCGGCGTTATACCTTCGAAGCGTGCGTTTTTGAAGCGGACCAGTTCGGAGAGGAAGTAGTCGTTCACGGGTCGTCGAGGGAAGTAGTTGTTCACGGCGACGGTAGAGGTACTCGCGATCTTGGCAACGGTAGTCGTACATGTTCGGAGAGGAACTTGTCGCATCCACGGTATTCGGGCGTAGTGGAAGTAGTCGTTCAGGCTCCCGTAGATGAACTCGACGGGTCCCATGAGTAGTCGTACTCGGCGAATCCATGTAGTTGCACGTATCTTTGTGCTGTAGCCGAACTTGATGAAAACCCACGGTGACGGTAGACGTACACGATCGGCTTGATGGAACTTGGCGGATGGCGACCGTAGTGGTACTTGGGAAAAACTCCCGGAGACGATGCTTGGCGGACCTGAGCATCGGGATCAGGAGCGTGCTCGCTCGGGCATGGAGCTGGTCGCAGTCAACGCGCGAGGCGCGCGTGCAGGCAGATCGAGCAGGCAGCAACGCTGCTCGTCCTCCTCGATCGAGGCCGAGGCGAAACAGGGCAGAGGGGCTTGGCGGATGCACGCAGCAGCACAGTGCTGGCAGAGGCAACGCGGGGGAGCAAGGCGACGAGGACGGCCCGGGGCTCTGGCTGCGGCGGCGCCGGAGTTGAGCAAAACCAGCAGGGCGGATGGGCGCGGCGCTCCTGCTCACGGCGACCGGAGGGGCGACAGGCATGGATGGCGCCGGTGGAGGGAGGAGGCGGCGAGGGGAACAGGAGAGGGGATCGCGTGAGGAGGGAGGAGCGGGGGCCTGGCGCTGGGTTCGGCAGGGGCATGGTCGCGGGGGTGCTCGAGAAGGGGAGACGCCATAGAGGAGGAGAGGAAGGGGGCCGGCTGATGCGGGCACCATGAGAGGCGTGCTCGAGAGGAGGGTTCGGGCACTGCGGGGAGGAAGGGGCGGAGGCGAGGGGATCGGGCGAGGAGGCTGCGGCGCTGGAGGAGGAACGAGGGGAGAGATGGGGTGCGTGGGGGCTGGGCTAGGGTTAGAGGCGGCGGGGCCTTGGGCCGGCTTAGGTAGGAGGGTTAGGTGGGCTGCGGCTGGAGAGGCCGGTTGGGTCGGCCCATGTGGAGAGGAAATGGCCAGAGGCCTGGCTGGGCTCCTTCTCTCCCTTCTTCAAATCTCTTCCAAAAACAGAAAAGCAAAGAAAGAAAAGGAGAGAAAAGAAATGAGTGGACAAAAATTTGGACAAGGGGATTAATTTCCCGGACTCACAAAAATGCGCTTGTTCCGAGAAAAATGGAGTGGGCAAGATTGCAAGAATTAAATTCAAAGTCATTTGAATTTAATTTAAAAGGTTTGAACAAGGACTAGGATTTAGAAGAGTCCAAAAATGTTGAGAATTTAGGAGGAGCCTCGATAAATGGGAAAAGAAATGTTGGCAAAGTTTGGGGACCAAACTTGAAGTAGAAAGGGAGTGGGGATTTTTCAAGTGTGTTTTGGTTAATTCCAAAAGAATGGAATATTTTTATTTAGCTCCCTAATATTGGAGGATATGTTATAAAGAGAAGTCACCATGTGAGTCCCTCGATTTAAATGGATCAAAAAAAATCCATACGATTTATTTAGTTGAGTTTTTAAAAAATTAATGATATGATGGCATGATGACATGATACAATGCACATGATGCAAGGATGAATGCAACAAATAAAACAAATCACACGACGAAACTCGGAATAGCTGGAAGTCTTCTGGAGCGTCGGTCTCGGGGCGTCACAAGCTTCTCCAATAGAGGGAAGGAGAAACCCTCCATTCAGCAAGGTTCATAGAAATATTCCAAATATCCATCCGGTAGCTATGATAGTTGCCTTCCAGTCCAATGTGCGCAATCGCCGGATCTGTTCTAAGATGAACATACGGTTGCCCAAGACAGTGAAGGATCTGTACACCCTAGTGGATAAGTGTGCTCGGATGGAGGAGGGAAGGAAGTTGCCCGGAGAGGAAGATTGCATCAATGTTGATTCAGACGATGATGATGAATCAACCAGTCAGAAGAAGAGCAAGAAACATAGTAAGAAGCGGAGGGATAAGGCAGTAATGACTACTGAAGGATCAGGCACCCCTGGTACTAGCAAGATCACCAAGGCTGATGTCCCCAGCAAGGAGACTGCCATGTGCGTTGATTGTCAGGAAGCTGCGGCTGCCGAGAAGGCCGGGAAGAGCGATGGGCCGTACTGCAAGATCCATTGGACCAAAGGCCACGACCTTCAAGAATGCTATCAGGTTGAGTAGTTAGTCAAGAGATAGAGAGCAGAATACGAGAAGCGTGATAAGGAGAAGGTTCAGAATATTGCTGGCAGTAAGGGACGAGGCGGTGAAGTGAATCGCCTCGGCAAGCCCTTTCGGAACCAAGGAAAACCCGCCAAGGGTCGAGAGAAGGAAGCCTGTGACGATGAGAGGGATATAGGGGATGAAGAGGAAACCAGTGAGCAAGAGTTTCAGAAGGCCACTGACGCCCTGTGCATTGACGGGGGTGCATCTCTGCACACCTCTCACCGCCAGCTCAAGCAGTGGGCACGAGAAGTCAATGTCGTGGAACCAGCACCAGAGGCCCGGAAGCCGCTCAAATGGTCCCGTACACCCATCATCTTCGATGAAGAGGATCATCCTAGCCGCACCACTGCGGTAGGGTGCCTGCCATTGTTGGTTTCTCCAACAATTCGCAACCTCACGGTCATGCAGATGCTGGTGGACGGTGGGGTTAGGCTGAATCTGATCTCCCCAGCAGTTATCAGCAAGCTTCAGATAGCAGAGGAAGAGCTAGAGGTTACCGACACATTTCAAGGAGTTAATCTCGGCAGGATTCATCCTAAGGGAAAGATCACGTTGTCGGTAACGTTTGAGGGAGAACTGAACTACCAGACTGAGAAGATTGTGTTTGACGTGGTTGGTCTCCCCCTACCGTACAATGGGATTCTTGGATGCCCGGCTCTAGCTAAATTAATGGTGACATCCCACTATGCCTACAACACCCTGAAGATGCCTGGGCCACTCGGAGTTCTCACCATCCCATCATATGAGAAAGATGGCATCATTTGTGTGGACAAGATGTACCAGGACGCAGTCGCAGTAGAGGCAGCGGAAGCAATAGTTCCCGCCAAGGAAAGCAAAGGAAAGAAAAAGGATTGTAGGACCTCCGGCAAAGAGTCCGGGAAGTGTGCCCCCATCGAGTGCACGGCACCCGTTGACGAAGTGCCGTAGTGCTCGATACGTCTCCAATGTATCTATAATTCTTGATTGTTCCATGCTATTATATTGCCCATTTTGGATGTTCATGGGCTTTACTCTACACTTCTATATCATTTTTGGGACTAACCTGCTAACCGGAGGCCCAACCCGAATTGCTGTTTTTTTGCCTATTTCAGTGTTTCAAAGGAAAGGAATATCAAACGGAGTCCAAACGGAATGAAACCTTCGGGAGTGATCTTTTTGGAACAAACGCAATCCAGAGGACTTGGAGTGGAAGTCAAGCAAAAAATGAGGCGGCCACGAGGGTGCCCGGTGAGCCCCCTGGGGGTGGGCGTGCCCCCCACCCTCGTGGGCCCCTCGAGCGTCCACCGACCTACTTCTTCCTCCTATACATACCCACGTACCCTGAAAACATACAGGAGCACCACAAAAAACTATTTCCACCGCCGCAACCTTATGTATCCGCGAGATCCCATCTTGGAGCCTTCGTCGGTGCTCCGCCGGAGGGGGAATCGACCATGGAGGGCCTCTACATCGTTTCCAAGGCCTCTCCTATGAGTTGTGAGTAGTTTACCATAGACCTTTGGGTCCATAATTATTAGCTAGATGTCTTATTCTCTCTCTTTGAATCTCAATACAAAGTTCTCCTCGATCTTCTTGGAGATCTATTCGATGTAACTCTTTTTGCGGTGTGTTTGTCAAGATCCGATGAATTGTGGGTTTATGATCAAGTTTATCTATGAGAAATATTTGAATCTCCTCTGAATTCTTTTATGTGTGATTAAGTTATCTTTGCAAGTCTCTTCGAATTATCAGTTTGGTTTGGCCTACTAGATTGATCTTTCTTGCAATGGGAGAAATGCTTAGCTTTGGGTTCAATCTTGCGGTATCCTTTCCCAGTGACAGCAGGGGCAGCAAGGCATGTATTGTATTGTTGCCATTGAGGATAAAAAGATGGGGTTTATATCATATGGCATGAGTTTATCCCTCTACATCATGTCATAATGCGTTACTCTGTTCTTCATGAACTTAATACTCTAGATGCAGGCAGGAGTCGGTCGATGTGTGGAGTAATAGTAATAGATGCAGAATCGTTTCGATCTACTTGTCACGGACGTGATGCCTATATACATGATCATGCCTAGATAATCTCATAACTATGCACTTTTCTATCAATTGCTCGACAGTAATTTGTTCACCTACCGTAATACTTATGCTATCTTGAGAGAAGCCACTAGTGAAACCTATGCCCCCCGGGTCTATCTTTTATCATATAAGTTTCCATCTATCTTTTATTTGCATCTTTTACATTCCAATCTATATCATAAAAATACCAAAAATATTTATCTTATCTTATTATCTCTATCAGATCTCACTTTTGCAATTTACCGTGAAGGGATTGACAACCCCTTTATTGTGTTGGTTGCGAGGTTCTTGTTTGTTTGTGTAGGTGTGTGGGACTTTTGAGGAGCCTCTTACTGGATTGATGCCTTGGTTCTCAAAAACTGAGGGAAATACTTGTGCTACTTTGCTGCATCACCCTTTCCTCTTCAAGGAAAACCAATGCAGTGCTCAAGAGGTAGCAAGATGGATTTATGGCGCCGTTGCCGGGGAGGTCTTCGCTCAAGTCAAGACATACCAAGTACCCATCACAAACTCATCTCCCTCGCATTACATTATTTTCCATTTGCCTCCCGTTTTCCTCTCCCCCACTTCACCCTTGCCGTTTTATTCGCCCTCTCTTTTCCAATCTCTCCTCTCTCTTTTGCTTGCCTTTTGTGTGCTTGTGTGTTGGATTGCTTGTCATGATGGCTCAAGATAATACCAAATTGTGTGACTTTTACAATAACAATAATAATGATTTCCTTAGCACTTCGATTGCTCCTCTTAATGATGTTGAATCTTGTGAAATCAATGCTGCTTTGTTGAATCTTGTTATGAAAGATCAATTCTCCGGCCTTCCTAGTGAAGATGCCGCTACTCATCTAAACAACTTTGTTGATTTGTGTGATATGCAAAAGAAGAAATATACGGATAATGATATTGTTAAATTGAAGTTATTTCCGTTTTCACTTAGAGATCGTGCTAAAACTTGGTTTCCGTATTTGCCTAAGAATAGTATTGATTCATGGAATAAGTGCAAAGATGCTTTTATCTCTAAGTATTTTCCTCCTGCTAAGATCTTCTCTCTTAGGAATGATATTATGAATTTTAAACAACTTGATCATGACCATGTTGCCCAATCTTGGGAAAGAATGAAATTGATGATTCACAATTGCCCTACTCATGGTTTGAAGTTATGGATGATCATACAAAATTTTTATGCCGGATTGAATTTTGCTTCTAGAAATCTTTTAGATTCGGCCGTGGGAGGCACTTTTATGGAAATCACCTTAGGAGAAGCTACTAAACTCCTTGATAACATTATGGCTAATTATTCTCAATGGCACACCGAAAGATCTACTAGTAAAAAAGTGCATGCTATAGAAGAAATTAATGTTTTGAGTGGAAAGATGGATGAGCTTATGAAATTGTTTGCTACTAAGAGTGCTCCTATTGATCCTACTGATATGCCTTTGTTTACTTTGATTGAAAATAATAATGAATCTATGGATGTGAATTTTGTTGGTAGGAATAATTTTGGTAACAATGCTTATGGAGGAAACTTTAATCCTAGACCGTTCCCTAGTAATTCCTCTATTAATTATGGTAATTCTTAAAACAACTCTTATGGAAATTTTAATAAGATGCCCTCTGATTTTGAGAATAGCGTTAAAGAATTTATGATCTCTCAAAAGAATTTTAATACTTTGCTTGAAGAAAAATTGTTAAAGTTGATGATTTGGCTAGGAACGTTGATAGACTTTCGCTTGATGTTGATTCTTTGAAACTTAAATCTCTTCCTAAGCATGATATCAATGAGTCTCTCAAATCCATGAGAATTTCTATTGATGAGTGCAAAGAAAGAACCGCTAGATTGCGTGCTAAGAAAGATTGCTTTGTAAAAGCGTGTTCTTCTAGTTTCCATGAAAATAATGATGAAGA
The DNA here is from genome assembly GCF_018294505.1 of Triticum aestivum. Taxonomy (NCBI): domain Eukaryota; kingdom Viridiplantae; phylum Streptophyta; class Magnoliopsida; order Poales; family Poaceae; genus Triticum; species Triticum aestivum. Next base: position 444,655,397 of record NC_057795.1, read on the forward strand.
TCTAAAAGTTATTGATGTATCCCTTATTAAATCCTTGTTTTGCAATATGAATCTTGATAATGATGGGACTGGAGATGAGTCAACTTTAGTTAAAAGGCATCCCAATAATTCAGAGTTTTTAGATTTTGATGCTAAATTTGGTAAAACTGGGATTGGAGAGGTCAAGACTTTAAATAGTATTGAACCCACTATTATGGATTTAAAGGAATTTAATTATGATAATTGTTCTTTAATAGATTGTGTTTCCTTCTTGCAATCCGTGTTGAATTCTCCTCATGCTTATAGTCAAAATAAAGCTTTTACCAAACATATTGTTGATGCCTTGATGCAATCTTATGAGGAAAAACTTAATTTGGAAGTTTCTATACCTAGAAAACTTTATGATGAGTGGGAACCTACTATAAAGATTAAAATTAAAGATCATGAGTTCTATGCTTTATGTGATTTGGGTGCTAGTGTTTCCACGATTTCGAAAACTTTATGTGATATTCTAGGTTTCTATGATTTTGATAATTGCTCTTTAAACTTGCACCTTGCGGATTCCACCATTAAGAAACCTATGGGAGGGATAAATGATGTTCTTATTGTTGCAAATAGGAATTATGTGCCCATATATTTTATCGTTCTTGATATAGATTGAAATCTTTCATGTCCTATTATTCTTGGTAGACCTTTCCTTAGAACGATAGGTGCAATTATCGATATGAAGGAAGGGAATATTAGATTCCAATTTCCATTAAGGAAAGGCATGGAACACTATCCAAGAAAGAAAGTTAAATTACCTTATGAATCTATAATGCGAGCTACTTATGAATTGAATGCCAAAGATGGTACTACTTAGATCTATTCTCGCTTTTATGCCTAGCTAGGGGCGTTAAACAATAGCGCTAGTTGGGAGGCAACCCAATTTTATTTTGTTTCTTGCTTTTAGCTTCTGTTTAGTAATAAATTTTCCATCTAGGTTCTGTTTAGATGTGTTTTTATGTTTTAATCAGTGTTTGTGCCAAGTAGAACCTATAGGATAACATACGGTGATAGTTAATTTGATTCTGCTGAAAAATAGAAACTTTTGCACGCACAAAAATAATTTTAGTAATTCACAGAAACGTGATTTTGTGTTGATTATTTTTGCTGTAGATCAATAGACAAATTTCCCAGGACTTCTTATTTTTGTAGGAGTTTTAGAGTTCCAGAAGTATTCGAAAGTTATAGATTGCTACAGACTATTCTGTTTTTGACAGATTCTGTTTTTCGTGTGTTGTTTGCTTATTTTGATGCATCTATGGCTAGTATCGGGGGGTATGAACCATAGAGAAGTTGGAATACAGTTGGTTTAACACTAATATAAATAAATAATGAGTTCATCACAGTACCTTATGTGGTGGTTTTTCTTTCTTGCACTAACGGAGCTTATGAGATTTCCTATTGAGTTTTGTGTTGTGAAGTTTTCAAGTTTTGGGTAAAGATTTGATGGACTATGGAATAAGGAGTGGCAAGAGCCTAAGCTTGGGGATGCCCATGGCACCCCAAGATATTCAAGGATAACCAAAAACCTAAGCTTGGGGATGCCCCGGAAGGCATCCCCTCTTTCGTATTCGTCTATCAGTAACTTTACTTGGAGCTATATTTTTATTCGCCACATGATATGTGTTTTGTTTGGAGCATCTTGTATGATATTAGTCTTTGCTTTTTAGATTTACACAATCATCCTTTCTGTACACACCTTTTGGGAGAGACCCACATGATTTAGAATTTATTAGAATACTCTATGTGCTTCACTTATATCTTTTGAGCTAGATAGTTTTCCTCTATGTGCTTCACTTATATTTTCTAGAGCACGGCGGTGGCTTTATTTTGAGGAATTTTTTGATCTCTCATGCTTCACTTATATTATTTTGAGAGTCTTTTAGAACAACATGGTATTTGCTATGGTTATAAATTTGGTCTTAGAATGATGAGCATCCAAGTTGGGTATAATAAAAACTATCATAGGGAGTGAATTGGATGCTATGATCAATTTGATACTTGATAATTGTTTTGAGATATGGAGGTAGTGATATTAAAGTCATGCTAGTTGGGTGATTATGAAATTGAGAAATACTTGTGTTGGAATTGGCAAGTCCCGTAGCATGCACGTATGGTAAAAGTTGTGTGACAAATTTGTTACATGGGGTGCTCTTTTAATTGTCTTGCTTATGAGTGGAGGTCGGGATCGCGCGATGGTTGACTCCTAACAACCCTTCCCCTAGGAGCATGCGTAGTAGTACTTTGCTTTCAGGGCAAGTAGACTTTTGCAATAAGTATATGAGTTCTTTATTACTAATGTGAGTCCATGGATATACGCACACTCACCCTTCCACTTTGCTAGCCTTTATTATGTCGTGCAACCTTCGCCGGTGTTATGCACCCATTATTTACCTTCCTCAAAACAGCCACCAACCTACCTATTATGGCATTTCCATAGCCATTCCGAGATATATTGCCATGCAACCCTCCACCGTTCCGTTTATTATGACACACTCCATCATTGTCATATTGCTCTTTGCATGATCATGTAGTTGACATCGTATTTATGGCAAGGCCACCTTCATAATTTTTCATACATGTCACTCTTGATTCATTGCATATCCCGGTACAACGCCGGAGGCATTCACATAGAGTCATATTTTGTTCTAAGTATTGAGTTGTAAATCAATAAAAGTGTGATGATCTTCATTATTAGAGCATTGTCCCAAGTCAGGAAAGGATGATGAAGACTATGATTCCCCCACAAGTCGGGATGAGACTTCAGACTTTATAAAAAAAAGAGGCCAAAGAAGCCCACCAAATAATAAAAAAGAGAGGCCAAAGAAGCCCACCAAATTAAAAAAATGAGAGAAAAAGAGAGAAGGGACAATGTTACTATCTCTTTTCCACACTTGTGCTTCAAAATAGCACCATGATTTCCATGATAGAGAGTCTCCTATGTCATCACTTTCATATACTAGTGGGAATTTTTCATTATAGAACTTGGCTTGTATATTCCAATGATGGGCTTCCTAAAAATGCCCTAGGTCTTCATGAGCAAGCAAGTTGGATGCACACCCACTTAGTTTCTTTTATTGAGCTTTCATATATTTATAGCTCTAGTGCATCCGTTACATGGCAATCCCTACTCACTCACATTGATATCTATTAATGGGCATCTCCATAGCCCGTTGATACGCCTCGTTGATGTGAGACTATCTTCTCCCTTTTTGTCTTCACAACCACCACCTTATACCACATATAGTGCTATGCCCATGGCTTGCGCTCATGTATTGCGTAAGAGATTGAAAAAGCTGAAGCGCGTTAAAAAGTATGAACCAATTGCTTGGCTAAAACCGGGGTTGTGCATGATGGGAGTATTTTGTGTAATGAAAATGAAGCATGGCCTAACTATATGATTTTGTAGGGATGAGCTTTCTTTGGCTATGCTATTTTGATAAGATATGATTATTTTTTAGTATGTTTCAAGTATTACTATTTTTTATGTTTTATAGGCTTTTATCTTGAATCATTTGGATCTGAACAATCATGCCACAATAAAGAAAATTACATTAAGAAATATGCTAGGTAGCATTCCACATAAAAAATTCTGTTTTTATCATTTACCTACTCGAGGACGAGCAGGAATAAAGCTTGGGGATGCTTGATACGACTCCAACGTATCTATAATTTTTTATTGTTCCATGCTATTATATTACCCGTTTTGGATGTTTATGGGCTTTACTCTACACTTTTATATCATTTTTGGGACTAACCTACTAACCGGAGGCCCAGCCCGAATTGCTGTTTTTTTGCCTATTTCAGTGTTTCGGAGGAAAGGAATATCGAACGGAGTCCAAACGGAATGAAACCCTCGGGAGTGATCTTTTTGGAACAAACGCAACCCAGAGGACTTGGAGTGGAAGTCAAGCAACAAACAAGGCGGACACGAGGGTGCCCGGCGCGCCCCCTGGGGGTGGGTGCGCCCCCACCCTCATGGGCCCCTCAAGTGTCCACCGACCTACTTCTTCCTCCTATATATAAGCACGTATCCCAAAAACATCCAGGAGCACCACGAAAAACTATTTCCACCATCGCAACCTTTTGTATCCGCGAGATCCCATCTTGGAGCCTTCGCCGGCGCTCTGTCGGAGGGGGAATCGACCATGGAGGGCCTCTACATCATCTCCAAGGCCTCTCCGATGAGTTGTGAGTAGTTTACCATAGACCTTCGGGTCCATAGTTATTAGCTAGATGGCTTCTTCTCTCTCTTTGAATCTCAATACAAAGTTCTCCTTGATCTTCTTGGAGATCTATTCGATGTAACTCTTTTTGCGGTGTGTTTGTCGTGATCCAATGAATTGTGGGTTTATGATCAAGTTTATCTATGAGAAGTATTGGAATCTCCTCTGAATTCTTTTATGTGTGATTAAGTTGTCTTTGCAAGTCTCTTCAAATTATCAGTGTGGTTTGGCCTACTATGTTGATCTTTCTTGCAATGGGAGAAGTGCTTAGCTATGGGTTCGATCTTGCGGTGTCCTTTCCCACTGACAGCAGGGGCAGCAAGGCACATATTGTATTGTTGCCATCAAGGATAAAAAGATGGGGTTTATATCATATTGCATGATTTTATCCCTCTACATCATGTCATCTTTCTTAATGCGTTACTCTGTTCTTCATGAACTTAATACTCTAGATGCAGGCAGGAGTCGGTTGATGTGTGGAGTAATAGTAGTAGATGCAGAATCGTTTTGATCTACTTGTCACGGACGTGATGCCTATATACAGGATCATGCCTAGATAATCTCATAACTATGCACTTTTTATCAATTGCTCGACAGTAATTTGTTCACCCACCATAATACTTATGCTATCTTGAGAGAAGCCACTAGTGAAACCTATGGCCCCCGGGTCTATCTTTTGTCATATAAGTTTCCATCTATATTTAATTTGCATCTTTTACTTTCCAATCTATATCATAAAAACACCAAAAATATTTATCTTATCTTATTATCTCTATTAGATCTCACTTTTGCAATTTACCATGAAGGGATTGACAACCCCTTTATTGCGTTGGTTGCGAGGTTCTTGTTTGTTTGTGTAGGTGCGTGGGACTTTTGAGGAGCCTCCTACTAGATTGATACCTTAATTCTCAAAAACTAAGGGAAATACTTATGCTACTTTGCTGCATCACCCTTTCCTCTTCAAGGAAAACCAACGCAGTGCTCAAGAGGTAGCAGTGCTCCCACAACAAGAGATCCAAAGTTGCTGCACCCCAAGTGAAAAGGGTCACGGCAGGGCAGGCTATCGTTGATGGTACTTTCACTATCAGCGCCACCCTTGATGGAAAATAGGAAAGCACGCTTTGTTGCCTTCCTGCGGGTAAATATCGATGTGTTTGCCTGGCAACCATCTGATATCCCTGGTGTTCCCAGGGAGGTAACCGAGCACCACCTTCTTGTCTGCCCACATGCCAGACCTGTTAAGTAGAAAGTCCGGAAGCAGGCCTTGGAGAGGCAGCAGTTTATTGCAGAAGAGATTACGAAGCTTGAGGCAGCTAGTTTGGTCAGAGGAGTGCTACATCCCACTTGGCTAGCAAACCCAGTGGTGGTCTGGAAGGCAAACGGGAAGTGGAGGTTGTGCATTAATTTCACATATCTCAACAAGGCTTGCCCGAAGGACCTATTTCCCTTGCCGCGTATTGATCAGATTATGGATTCCACTTCAGGCTGTGATTTTCTCTCATTTCTGGATGCCTATTCTGGATATCACCAGATCTTCATGTCCAAAGAAGATGAGGAGAAAATGTCATTCATCACTCCATGTGGTATGTATTGTTTTGTCCCCATGCCATTTGGATTAAAGAGTGTCGGGTCCACCTTTGCAAGGGCAGTCCAGATTGGTTTTGAACCTTAGCTACACAAAAACATTGAAGCTTATATGGATGACATTGTGGTCAAAACCAAGGACAGAGCAACTCTTATACAGGATTTGGAGGAGACATTTCCAAATCTGCACAAGATCAACTTGAAGCTCAACCCAGAGAAGTGTGTGTTTGGTGTCCCCTCCGGCAAGCTGCTTGGGTACTTTGTGTCCCACGGGGGGATCGAAGCTAACCCCGACAAGATCAAGGCCATTGAGAAGATCCAAGCACCAAGGACATTTAAAGATGTGAGGCGCCTGACGGGGTGTGTTGCCGTGCTAAGCAGATTCATCTCCAAGTCTGCCGAGCGTGCCTTCCCGTTCTTCAAAATTTTGAAGAAGGCATGTCCTATGAAGTGGACCCCAGAAGCAGATGCAACTTTGCAAGAGTTGAAGGCCTACCTGTCTGTTGTGCCTACCCTAGTTGCTCCCAAACCCTAGGAGCCGCTGCTGCTATATTTCATGGCAACCAACCAAGTGGTCAGTGCAGCCTTGGTAGCACAACGAGAAGTGAATGAGGAAGAGAGTGAGCAAAAACCGGCAGAGTCAGACAAGGGCCAGGACAATAGTGAGCACGACAACAAGGGCAACCCCAAGGATGTGGCAAAGAAGAAAGTGGTATAGTGCCTAGTATACTTCGTCAACTCCTTGCTACAAGGGGCTAGATCGAGGTACTCTTGCGTGCAAACGTTGATTTTTGGTCTCATCATGGCCTCAAGGAAACTGCACCACTACTTCCAAGCCCATAGATCATGGTTGCTACTCGTTTCCCGTTGCAATGGATGCTCCGAAACCCAGAGGCTACTGGCAGAATAGTGGAGTGGGCTTTGGAGCTATCCAGGTTTGGTTTGAAGTTTGAAAGCACATCAACTATCCAGAGCAGGGCACTGGCAGAGTTTATTGCGGAATGATGCCAACCCCTAATGAGGAAGTGACTGAGACAGTTATCCCCGGCAAGGAATCACCCCAGGAATGGATTATGTATTTTGATGGTGCATTTTCCCTGCAAGGTGCAGGGGCTGGCGTGCTTCTTGTTGCCCCCTCCGGGGAGCACTTGAAGTACGTCGTCCAAATGCATTTTTCTCGGGAAGAAGCAACCAACAATACAACAGAGTATGAAGAGCTCCTTGTCGGGCTCAGGATTGCAGCTGAATTGGGAATTAAGAAGCTGGTCATTCGAGGAGATTCACAACTGATGGTGATACAAGTCAACAAGGATTGTCAAAGTCCATTGATGGAGGCATACATCAAGGAAGTGAGAAGATTGGAGGAGCACTTTGACGGATTGCAAACAGAGCACGTACCCCGTGACGGAAAACGACATAGTTGATCATCTGTCAAAGTGTGTTGCACAGAAGCTTCCTGTGGAACCAGGAACTTTTGTTCTCCGTCTTACTCAGCCCTCCGTATCCCCAGCAACGATGGCCTAGAAAAGGAGAAAGTTGGACACCAGTAAGCCTCTCCCGATAGAGTCGTCCGCTCCCGGCAGAGACCCTGCCGAAAACAACTCGTCGCAGCCTGCCGGACCAGCCCCTCTAGCCGGGCCCATGGACCCCGCGTACGAGGCTAGTGCTCCCACAGCAGAGTACGTGCCATTAGTCCTTGTTGCCGAGCTACAGGCTCCAACTTGGGCAAGGCACATTGTCCGCTTCCTCCAAACCAGAGAGCTTCTCGGCGACCAAGATGAAGCTGAAAAAGTAGCCAGGAGGGCCAGTATGTATTATACAGAAGGAGGCCCAACAATGTGAAATTGAAGTGTGTCTGCCGGGAAGAAGGAAAGGAGCTGCTGGCTAAGATACATAAAGGAATGTGCGGCTCCCACATTGAATCAAGGGCATTAGTTGGGAAAGCATTCCGGCAAGGATTATATTGGCCCACAACCCTCCAAGATGCGGTCGAGCTAGTCACTAAGTGTGAAGCCTGCCAGTTCCATTCCAAGAAAACCCACCAGCCTGCCCAAGCTCTTCAGACAATCCCTCTATTATGGTCATTTTCTGTCTGGGGGCTCGATATCTTCGGCCCCTTCCCTCGAGCAATCAGGGGCTTTGAATTCTTGTTTGTTGCTATCGACAAGTTTACAAAGTGGCTAGAAGTGACTACCATGAGAAAGGCGACTGCTTAGTCAGCTATGAAGTTCTTGAAAGATCTGGTGTGTCGTTTTGGAGTTCCGGCAAGGATCATCACCGACAACGCCACCCAATTCACGAGTTGCGCCTTCATGCAATATGTTCATGCCCTCAGATGCAAGATCTCATTTGCCTCTATGGCACAACCCCGGAGTAATGGACAAGCTAAGAGGGCGAACGCTGAAGTGCTACGCGAGCTCAAGACGAGAACCTTTTATACACCGCAGAAGCACAACATGCGGTGGATCAAGGAGCTGTCGGTGGTTCTCTGGTCCCTAAGAACGACACCAAACCGAGCTATAGGGCAGACTCCCTTCTCCCTAGTCTACGGGGCAGAAGCAGTTATCCCCATGGAAATCATTTACGGGTCGCCTCGAGTGCTTGCCTACGATAAAGTCATGCAAGATCAGCACCGGCATGACGATGCAATGCTACTCGAGGAGAACCGTCTCGAGGTTGCTACGCGCACTGCATGCTATCAGCAAGCCCTGCGTCGCTATCACAACCGCAGGGTTCATGCCCGGTGTTTTGAGGAAGGTGACCGTGTCCTTAGGCACGTTCAGTCTGCCAAGGGTACACACAAGTTATCACCAAAGTGGGAAGGCCCTTACCGGGTAGTACGAGTCACCAAACCTAGCGCAGTCTGTATGGAGACCGGAGATGGCACTCAGTTGCAAAACTCATGGAATATTGAGCATCTTCGCAAGTTCTACCCATAAGGCAGGAGGCTGTTGGGCCCTGCCCGGTAGCCACCCATTTGTACAGGCCTTACCTCAGCAGCATGTAACCCCTTGTACAAAGCCGGGGTGATGACCCTGTGCAAGAGAAAATAAAGAAGTGCTGTAGGGGGCCCCCAACCTAGACTGCATGCATGCATTCCAGATCACTGCATAAGCATTTCATGAGCATATGCACATGCATATAGATAGGATCGCATCCTGCATTTATTCTCATCTACATGAGGCTCCAGGTTCTTGCCATGAACTTGGCTTCGACAAGGAGTTGAGGAGGTTGCCCGACAATGCAATCCCTGGCAAGCCAAACATATAAGTTCTACCTCTTTCCCATTCATGTTCTGTAAGCTATAACTTATGCATTAAAAAACCTCGCCACTCTTTCTTAGACTTAGATGCTCCCATTCCTGACTTGAACGCTGCGTTGGTCAGGATGGTCATAGTGGCCTTTGGTAAAAGAGAGTTGGTGGGGGGCTGGTCCCTTTGTCTGTAATCCGGTAGATGTGGCTCTCCGGCAGACAAAAAGGGTGCCGGCAAGATAGCCTGCCGAGAAAAACTAGTTTATTTACATTAAAGAGGCATCTCGCCTTTGCATGGACATATACATGCACGGGTCCCCAACAAGGTTCATCTTTTTCATTAACATGTTGATACAAGTACAAGCATTACAGAACACAAACATGGACACGAGAGATTACATTATTTGAATTAAAATTTGGCAAGTGCCTAACAAGTTTAAGATTGAAAAAAGATAAGTGCCCCATAATGCCTTTGCCCTTGTCCATCTCCTACAGAGGAGGCAAACCTAGCTGGGATTCGGTGCCTCCCCAGGATCAGGATAGCGCCGCTTCTTGGCAAGGAAGAAGAAACTGGGGGCAAACATGGATGATGATGCTGCCGGAGGACCAGATGGGAGACACGGAGTCACCAGCAAACATGACTTGTCGGAATGATTGCCCCCATTCTTGACACGTCATGGGTTGCCACTGCCATCCGCATCACTACCACCCGAAGACCTTAGATCGTCAGCCACACCGAGCGCCATGCTTAAGGATGGAAATTTTATCCATGGACATGGATATCCATGGATATCCGACCCGAATGGATAGGGTTTGGATATGCTTTTGTGTCCATGGGCGGCGCCCAAACCCGATCCGATTGTTCGTGGGTAGGGCATGGATATAATCTTGTACCCATGGATATACCCAAACCCGACCCAATAGAATGACTTAATGGGGAAAAAAATCTGCTACCCCTGCCCCACGTTCACATCTCCCACGACAATTTTACACTTTTTTTATCTAAAACATGCATAAGAAATTACAAAGTAACTTTTATAAGTTGATAGTCAATCCCCTCCGAAACATACTCCAACACCTCTTCCCTTATTTTTATCTCCTTCTTAAATGACTCGTCATTCTCATCTGTTAGAAAAATACTAAATGATCGTAGGTTGTTACTGGATGTTGATTTACCATAAGTGAAGCCTAGCCTGCCACGAGGTGAAGAATGGAAGAGTTTATGTTAATATTGTGTTAAGTCTTATTTATATGTCTCGAGAGGACCCAATGGATATCTAGTGGATATGGATATCCATAAGATTTGGACATGGACATAATTTTTCACCCATGGATTATTTTGTGGGCGGGCAAAGACTGTCTTCATGGATGGATATGGATTTGATATTGTTCAACCCGATCCAAACCCGACCCATTGCCATCCTTAGCCATGCTCTCTGGCTTACCCCATAGAGAACATGGTCATCCCCAACTACCCTGACGTCAGAGAGCACTGCACGTTCCAAAGACGTGTATGAAGAGAAGAAGCCCTCCTCCACAAACAGAGGGAGAAACTCGGAATAGCCAAATCCGCCATCGCCGACGGCATGCCTCCACTAGGGCTCTTCCTCTGCGTCGCGCAGGAGTGAAGAATGAGGAGCGACCGACTACCATGCCCCGCACCCGCCGCAGGCCTCGGCATGGTGTCGTCACATCCCCTCCCACCAGAATCAAGGCTAGGGGCGGCACGATGACGAGCGTGCCGGAGTCGCCACCTCCAGCGTTACCATCACGCTGCCCGAGCATCCTCATGACCACAAAAAGTTCTAAGCTAAAACCTAGGGGCCAGTCCCGGGCTCTCCCTCCCAGCATATCCAAGATGGAGCAAGGCAGAAGAGAAGAAGAGTGCGGATGAATGCCTCCACTCCTCCCCCACTCTTCCTTTTATAGGGAAGCGGGGGGCTGGGGGCTGGTTCCGCAACAAGTAACCACCGCCCTTCTCCACCAATTCAAGGAAGCTAGGCCCTCACCATTATGCTCTCCCGCATCATGCACCTCTGTTACCTACCCCGTGCAATGCATGCAACATACGTGGCCAAGGATAAGAGCATCACTACTACAGGATGCTGCTAACGCGACACTACGATCAGAGACCCTCCGATGAAACTATGTGTGATGCAATAATCGCAAACGGTGGTGTAAAAACCATCAAAAAAGGTTGAAAACGCTTGCGATGACGGATGCATCAAACACGGTTCATATTTATGGTTGCGTGTGCGATGCAGGGCATATAGTTCAGTACAATTAACTGTTTGTGATGAGGAGGAACAAAAGAAATAGGTGGCCAGATGAAGGTGTGTGTGATATACAACATACGCTTCACTTGGATGAACTGTTTGTGATTAGGCAACACAAAATAAATGGTAGGCCAGATCAAGGTGTGTGTGATATACGGCATGCGTGTCGGATGTGGGGTTCCGGCAAACCCTTAAGGTTCGAACTCTTGGGTGCGCGCGAAGATCTTCCCCCTACCAATCCACGTCCAAACGCCTCGCGAGAATCTAAGCTAAACGATGAACAACACGAGGGACACAAGATTTATACTGGTTTGGGCCACCGTTGTGGTGTAATACCCTACTCCATTGTGTGGTGTGGTGGATTGCCTCAGGGGCTGATAATGAACGGTACAAGGGGAAGAACAGCCTCACGAGAGGTGTTCTTGAGCTGGTGTGGTGTTCTCGTAGGAAGAGATTCGGTCCCCGTTGGCTTGGTGAGAACTCGATGCCTTCCTAATGTGGTGGCTATCTCTATATATAGATGCCCTGGTCCTCTTCCCAAATATTGAGCGGGAAGGGCGCCAACAACTACCATTTTGAAGGGGAACATCTAGTACAAGATATCCTGACTAAAGTTGGTCTTCGACTTCCAAAGGCACTGGCGATGACGCCGTCTTGGGCTCCACGGTGACCTCCATCCTGTCGCTCTGTTGGTCTTGGTCTAGTTGCACCAAAATGGTAACCTTTGCCTGATGCCTCGTTACTCCGTGCCTGTGCTTGCCCCCTTTGCACCAAAGAGGAAACAAGGACACTGCACAGGCCGGCGCCCGCCTGGTCTCGATCATCACGGCTTGCGTCACGAGCACCTCACGAGGTACCCTTGCTTGATCTCTCCGCCTCCTCGCGAGCCTGCCTGGCCAGGCCGCTCCTGAGGAAGCCTTGCATCGTCCGCCCCACGAGGCTTGGCCCCTCGCGAGGGTCTTGAGTTTGTGTTGATGAAGATGGGCCGCACTGGGCCTGCACTTGAGACACGTCGCAGGCCGCATGCAGGCAAGTCTAGGGACCCCCTTTCCCAGAATGCCGGCAGTAGACCCCTGGCCCAAGGCGCGCTCGGACTTGGCTTAGCAGAGAAGCGAAGGGGCAAGTGCAGAGCACCGCGGGCCCCAACAGCCTGCGGCCTTGGGCACCACGTGGCGGTTGATTGGACGTGGGCGTCTCTACTTCCCCACGCTCCCTCATTATGCGCCTAGCTAGGCGGCCACGAGACTTGTACACAGTTATTCTCCCCTTGCTGCCCGCGCGCTTCTTGTTCCTCTTTCCTCCTTGAGCCTCTGCTTCTGCCTCCAATCCAGCTTGAGTTCTCCCCCCTTTCCATTGCCATGGCGCCAACAAAAAAGGAAAAGGGGAAGAAACCTGCGCCTTCGTCCAACTCGCCTCCGGCAGCTGCTCCCGCCGTTGACCACTCGCTCATACTCAATCTGGAAGCCTTGGACAAGGTTCGCACCGTGCTCGCCTCCTGCTTCAATGAGTGCTGGAGGACGACGGCCTGGCCCGCGTCCCACGCCTCCTTCGACAGGATCACGGAGGTCCGATTCTTCACCGACGCCCTGTGGGCGGGTCTGGTTCCCCCCTTCTCCGCTTTCTTCAATGCGGTGCTTTCCCATTACCAGATCCATATGATCTTCCTCGGTCCCCAATCTGTTACTCTTCTTGTTGTCTTTGCCTTTGTCTGCGAGGCCATGGTGGGGATTCCTCCTTCCATTGCTCTTCTGTGCCACTTCTTTGCTCTGCGCTTGATTGATCCTTCCCAATGCTCGAAATGCGTGAGCTTCCAGGCCGTGCCGGAGACGGCTGTCTTGGGGATCGATTTTGGTCTCCCATCTTCTGTGAGCGGGTTCCGGGAGCGATGCTTGTATGTGGATGTTGGGGTGCCCAGCCCCCTGCTCGCGCATCCGACATTGCCTGCCATTCCTAATCCGGGCTAGGGTCACGAGGAGCTCACGAGACCCCAACTCGCTTTTGCCTGGCATCGCTTCGAGAGGTTGAGGACGCTTGGCGTGACGGCGCCTCAGGTGGTGAAGGAGTTCCTCCCACGCCGCATCGCTCCTCTCCAGCACCATTCCCGTCTGATGTGGGCTTTTTTCGGGCGTCAGGATCGCATGAGGCTCCAGGAAGGGGATCTTGCGCCTAAAATGCTAAGGAAAGTGCTGAGAGTCCTGACTGGCGACCCCTCTCCAGGCAGCGTCCGACATGGGGGTGCCCTCTTGTATATCTGCCCAAATAGGGTCGAGTTCGTGAGGAAGATACCCCGCTTCGACGAATGGGGGCTACGCTCGGCTGGCCTCGTGGGGCCCCGCGAGAATCCGGTTCCGTGGATCCTTCCCCGGTCGCCCGCACCGGTCCTGCCTCAGGAGTCGGTGCAGGGAGGCAAGCATCGGCAGGAGCTGGGGGGGCCTATTGTTGAGGCGCCGACATCGCATTGGGCTCTCGAGGCGTCATCCTCCGAAGCTTACGAAGCCCATCTCGAGGTGGTGGCTGATGAGGGGGCGTGACCTGCGGTTCCTGCGGCTGAAGCCCCTGAGGCCTCGGCAGGCCACCAAGAGGTGGCACCTGATCGCTCCTCTCAGACTGGCGCCCTTGATGTAGGTTGTCCTGATGCTTCCGCTCCTATGCCGCGCACTGGCCCTCATGTAGAGAGCTTGGGCCGGTTCCGCATAGATTTCGAGGCCCTCCGCAAGAGGAAGGAGGCTTCAGGTGGTGATGATCGCCCGTGCCTCCCATTGAAGCACAGGAAGTAGTTCGCCGTGGACGAGTAAGTCCCTCCTTCTTATAGTCCCTTGTTTGCCATTCCCTTTGCTGACTGTGGCCTTTCAGGATCCCTCTTGCCAAGCCCGCGGAGCCAGCCAAGGAGCCACTTCCTCAGGTTTCACCTCCGCCTCGACCTCGATCGCCCCAAGCCTGCGTGTTACCCCTGGCGCGAGTTCGACTGGAGAGGTAGGCCGACCCGCGGCGCGCCTTGAGCCTGTCTGCATGCCGCTCTCCCTTTGCGAGCTCCCCCCGGGCACAACCAGCTTGCCCCGGGCTCCTCCGCTGATCATAGGCGGCGAGTGGCTGAAGTCGATCTTCGGTTCCTCCTCAGGGGGTGGATCGACACCGGGCTGGGTCCCCTGCGGGGCCCGTCCGGCGATCGTGGGGGCACCAGCCCCCTGCCAAGAAGGGGCGAACCACTCCAGGGTCCTCCACCAGCATCGATGGCGGAGGCTGACGTTGACGACGTGCTTAGGCATGCACGGGAGTGCAATGCTGACCACCGAGAGTTCCTCCAGAAGGCGACAGATGCAGTGAGCCAGCTTGGTGCAAAGCTTGCGGGCGAGGACGCGCGTCTTGAAGCTGAAGGCCCGCGGCTGATCGAGGAGCGATGCAAGCTGAAGGCGGTTGTTGGTCTCGCGCACCACCAGCGTGATCTAGACAATGCCAAGGCCGAGGCATCTCTGGTGGCCTCTCGGGAGGCTTGCTCCCGAGCCATTGAGGAGGCTCAGGAGGCAGATCAGCGATGTGAAGCTGCGGAGGAGCATGCGTGGGAGCTCCAAGACTGGTGCAATTCTCTGGAGCAGCAAGTGGAGTTGCGTCGAGCTGCCCTTGCGTCGCTGAAAGGGGTGCCTGCCAAAGAGGAGGAGTTCCGGAGGCATGAGGAAGCGCTGACATTGGAGGCTGCCGAGCGCAACCTCGATCTTGAGCGGTTGGAGACGAGGGATTGCCTTTTCACCCAGGCGGAGGACGACGTCGGTGCGTGGGAGGCCCGGACCCAAGAAGAGATCGACCGTCGCGTGGCAGAGGCTCGCGCGCGTCTTGAGCGCGAGTATGAAGAGCGGTTGGAGCTGATCAAGGCCGAACCCGCGGGCAGGACTGCTACTCTCAGAACCAGGCTAACCGAAGCCATGCAGCAAGCTGAGGCCACTGCAGCTGCCCTAGGCACGGCGTAGACTGAGCTGGCCTCCTCCAGCGCCGAGTTGCTTCTTCTTCAACGGCGGGTCGATGGTACCGAGGCCGTTGTGCAGCGGAATTAGGATGAGATTCGCCAGCGTCAGACGCTGGAGCACATGCATGGCCCCATGCTCCGAACACTCAGGGAAAGGGCCAACGCGGCCTTGGGCAACATCTGCGAGGCAGCCGCTGAGGAGTCGCATGTGACCAACTACGCCGGCAATCTCCGGTTCTTCATTGGCGTGGTGACGCATCTGGAGAGCCGCTCTGAGAGGTCTCACCAGCTGGTAGAGGAACGGGGCTGCGGCTTGCTCGCACGGGCATTCTCCCGCGTCTTCAGTCATCTCCAGAATATCGACCCCCTCTTCGACTTCGACGCCGCCATCACCCCGGTGCCTGAGGCCGTCCGAGGCGACCTAGCGCGATGGGTGGAGGACAATGTGCATGCACTTGTCCGAGCCTTCACCTCTAATGATGATGGGGTGGTTGTCGCTGCTGATGAAGGTGACGTGGTGGATGGCGGTAAAAATGGTGCCAACAACGTCGAGGGTGAGGCCAGCGCCAGCAACGGCGGCACCAGCAACACCTCCAGAGATGCTCAAGAGGATGTGGTGAGCGACATGTCCGATTGATCCTTCGCCCCATGCTGTTTACCCTGCGCAGAGAAAGCTCGGGCGTGGCCCTGAAGGTCGTAAGAGCATTTTGGGAGGGGAAGCCCCTCATGTAAAAAGGATTATTGTCCATGCATCCTTAAGGACGACACTGAACGGGCGCCCGTATGATGTCATGACTTCCGCGATGAGTTGGTCACCGTGGTTTTACCTTTGCCTTGGCAAGCTTCGAATGGGCTCGCAGCGACTTCCTGAGGGTCCCTCGGGAGACCTTTTGGGCCATGTGGTGAGAGTCTGGCGAGAGCGACTGCCGACAGGCACGCATGCTGGGCCCGACCCTGCTTGTGAGGGGCTCGCGAGAGGGGGGGGGAGCTAGTGCGAATTCCAACTTGAGCAGAAACCGGAACACGAGGAAGCACACGAACAAGACAAGACACCCCTCCCCGCATACGCAAACACAAATTCGACTTCAACTTAGATCGGAAACCAGAAAGCTTGTTCGCACAAAAGGAAGCAAAAGCAAAAGGCCGCGTCCGGCACCTAGTCTAGTCTTCGACGTCTTCTCACCAGCGCAGAGCTAAGTGCTGCCACTTGGCATGGGAGGGAGCCCCCGAGGCCCGAGGGCGGCTCTTCGGAGACTCCGGGGCGTGTACAACCCCAACTCATTATTACGTGAGAGTGTCACGGGCGGCAAGCTTCACAGGCACTGGGCCTTCTTCACAGGTACCGGCCTTGCTTCATATCACCAGATGAGGACCCCGCCTTGCGCCACCCTTGACCACCATTGACGGCGACCGGAAACCAGGACGATGGCATTGGGGAAAAGGGGACGCCAACAGTTCCCCCGATGACCACGGGTCCTCTGCCGGGGGCAGGCCTTGGGGCACCTCCCCGGCAGAGGGCCTACCTCCGAAGAACGCCTTGCTCCACGTGCCGTGGGGAGGAGCATGGCTCTCGGCCCCTCTCCTACAGCCCCCAGTGCCCTCCTCCTGAGGGGAGGGAGGCTGCTGCATTGGGGCAGCCATTCGCTGCAGCAACCTGAACCTTCTGCGACCCATGGTTAGCATAAGCTTGCTCCTGAGGAATTAGCGGTACCCGATAGTTGCTGACGCCGGCACGGCTGTCAAGGCTTCCATGAGGTTCCTGAAAGGGCTCGGCTTCTGGCGCCTCTTCCTCCCAGCTTGGCCCGAGGAACGAGCAGTGGTCTTCTTCCAGTGCGTACTCTCGATACACCATGTGGGGCACAGAGGCCTCCGAGGTCACCGCCCCAAAGGCCTCGCCGTAGTGCCCCACGCGCCATGCAGTACGGCTTGAATCTCCATCTTGGGGACGGTAGGGCGGCGGCCCGCACGGGCCGTAGGCCGTGATGCACATGCCCTCACTTACAAGGGGCGGTGTCGGCGCAGCTTGTCGCCCGGCGCTGGCTGCCAGGCTGGTGTTGGTGAAGCCTTGAGGTGCGCCCGAGGGCGCGTGGGCTCGGATAGGCCCGTAGTGTGATCTGCCCGGGGCCTGGGGTGGAAGCTGGACGCAGAACAGAGGTGCCCCTGAAGCAGCGGCATCTAGGAGCTCAGCGACGCGCTCCAACAACACATCGTGGCTGCTTTCTTGCAGTATGCACCGCAGGAGTTCTCGCGCCACCATGAGCGCGGACTTCATGTTCGCCTGCTCCCGTCGGGTGTGCGGTGCTGTGGCCGCAGCATGGCTTGAGGCCCTTGCTGCTGATCGCACTTGCCGTGGAGTGAGGACAGGCATCGCTTGACCGCGTCGCCCGCGCCCCGTAGTGCTCTGTGGAGTGCGGGCTGCCTGAGGTGCAGGGTTGAGGTCACCTTCGCGGCATGGGCAGGCCATGCCGCCCAGCGGTTGGAGTTGGTCGTCGGGTTGCCGGACATGGAGGCAGCAAAGCGGCGGAACGCAGGATGGAAGAAGGAAGATTTCGGCACACCCCTACCTGGCGCGCCAAATGTCGGATGTGGGGTTCCGGCAAACCCTTAAGGTTCGAACTCTTGGGTGCGCGCGAAGATCTTCCCCCTACCAATCCACGTCCAAACGCCTCGCGAGAATCTAAGCTAAACGATGAACAACACGAGGGACACAAGATTTATACTGGTTTGGGCCACCGTTGTGGTGTAATACCCTACTCCATTGTGTGGTGTGGTGGATTGCCTCAGGGGCTGATAATGAATGGTACAAGGGGAAGAACAGCCTCACGAGAGGTGTTCTTGAGCTGGTGTGGTGTTCTCGTAGGAAGAGATTTGGTCCCCGTTGGCTTGGTGAGAACTCGATGCCTTCCTACTGTGGTGTCTATCTCTATATATAGAGGCCCTGGTCCACTTCCTAAATATTGAGCGGGAAGGGCGCCAACAACGACCATTTAAAGGGGAACATCTAGTACGAGCTATCCTGACTAAAGTTGGTCTTCGGCTGCCAAAGGTGGCGATGTCGCTGTCCTGGACTCCACGGTGACCTCCATCCTGTCGCTCTGTTGGTCTTGGTCTCGTTGCACCGAAATGGTAACCTTTGCCTCATGCCTCGGTACTCCGCGCCTATGCTTGCCCCCTTTGCACCAAAGAGGAAACAAGGACACTGCGCAAGCTGGCGCCCACCTGGTCTCGATTGTCACGGCTTGCGTTACGAGCACCTCACGAGGTACCCTTGCCTTGATCTCTCTGCCTCATCGCAAGCCTGCCTGGCGAGGCCGCTCCTGAGTAAGCCTTGTGTCGTCCGCCCCGCGAGGCTTGGCCCCATGCGAGGGTCTTGAGTTTGCATTGATGTAGATGGGCCACACTGGGCCTGCACTTGAGCCATGCCGCAGGCCACAGGCAGGCAAGTCTGGGCACCCCCGTTCCCAGAACACCGACAATGCGGTTCACTCGGAAGAATTGTTTGCGTTGAGACAAGAGAACCGAAATGGTTCAATATAACAAGTGTGTGTGATACGCGGCAAACAAGTGTGTCGGTGTTCTAGATACGGGGGTACCCAGACCAACCTGCCTGCGGACCACGGCGTGGCTCCATCGATGGCCCAGTACGGCCCAGCTTCAACATCATCAAACTCAAGACCCTCGCGAGGCGAACGACACCAAGACCTCCAAAGGGATCGGCCTCCTCAGGCTGGCTCTCGAGGAACAGAGATTTCTATGCAAGGCTCACCTTGCGAGGTTTGGCTGACGTGAGCCATGACGACCAAGGCCAAGCGGGCGCCAGGCGGGTGCCAGCGGGCGCAGAGTACCAATTTCCTCTTCGGAACAAAGGAGGCAAGCAGCAGGCGCGGAGTCCCGAGGAATCAACCAAATGTTTCCACTCTTGTGCAACAAGACCAAGACCGCCAGGACGGCAGGACGGAGGTCATCGCCAAGCCCACCACAGTGTCACGACCAGAGGCTTTTGCAGGCGAAGACCACTTTAGTTAAGATAAGATGTACTTGTTGTCTTCCTTCAAATTTGGCCGTTGCGGGATCCCTTCCCTCCTCCATTCAGGAAGAGGACCAAGGACACTATAAATAGGACCTAGCCATCACCAAGGAGGGGGGTCGGATCCATTCCACCCTTCCCAGCTCACCAGCTTACTTGAGCCCAAGAACACGCCTCCTGAGGCTGTTATCCTCCGTACTAGTCCTTCCTCAGCCCCTCGAGGCAAATCCACCACAAAGCAGGAGTAGGGTTTACACTGCAAGGTGGCCCGAACCTGGGTAAACTGTTGTGTCTTTCTTTCCCTACGAGCTCGACGCGTTAGGCTGTGAGGTTAGTGAACCGGAATGCTGGGTAGTTTGAGATCTCCGCACGCACCCTAGAGTTCGTACCTCTCAAGGGTTTGCGGAACCCGAAATCCGACATTTGGCGCGCCAGGTAGGGGTGCATCGGAGCCTCTCTTCCATCTACTGATCCGCTGCTGCTCCACCGCCGCCATGGCCAACACCCCAACGGCTCGTGTTGAGCAATGGGTTGTCCGGTCCACCCCGACAGCGTGTGCTGACGAGGAAGATCTCCACTCCACGCTGCTCATGGCTCGCGCACCGCCCAGTGCCATCGGCCGCGGGCGGCGTGGGCCGCCGCCGCCCCCTCTCGCGCCACGCCGCAACCGTGCTGCCGTGCGGCCTTCAAGCTACGCCATGGCGACAACACCACACACTCGCCGGGAGCAGGCGAAAATGCAAGTTGCGGTCATGGTGGCTCGAGAGCTATTGAGGTGCGGGTTGGCAGAGAGCGACCGCGATGCCCTGCTGGAACAGGTCGCCGAGTTGCTGGATGCTCCATGCAGGGGCGCGACACAATTCTACGCCCTGCCCATGTTGCAAGCCATGGCAGGGGCGCATGCTCGCCCTTGCTACGCCCGTGCACCCCCTCCCGGGGCCCTAGTAGAGCCTCTCGGCGTTGGCCCGGCCCGCGGTGCCGCCCGCTCTACTTCGACCTTGTCTCCCCAGGGCGGGGCGAACCTGCGCGGCCATCCCTGGGGCCGCGCTGGGGCACCAGCCCTCAGCCATCACAACCTGGTGTTGGGCTCGGAGGGCAGCAGCGCAAGGCAACCTGGCAGCGACTCAGGCGCGGCCAGCCCGGAGGCCTACGTGCCAACCGCGATGGACCTAAGATACGCGTCAGGAGAAGACCCCAGCCGATCCCCCACGCCAGGCTGGATGCTTGGAGCACATGAGGCCTAGGCTCTCTATGAGCTGGTGCACGTCTCCACCAATGCCTTCGACGACAACAGTCACTGGGTACAGGCAATGCCTTAGGAGCACGATTACACTAACCATCACTACAAAAAAAATACACTTCCGTGATGATACGTGTTTGTCACAGTAGGTCACGTTTCCTGTCATGCATGTACATCCATGATGATTTTATGACAGAATCAAGATAGTCATACCTGTGCTGTCGTAGAAGTGTTCCATGACATTACCAAAATTATCATCACGGAAGTGTCCACTTCCATGAGATAAATCGTGTGTTATAGAAGTGCTTTCGTCAAGGGTGACCGACACATGGCATCCACCATAACGGAACGCCGTTAAGCTATTGGGTCCGGTTTTGGATCCGATAACCCGTTAATAACCCCGACCAATGGGGATTTTCCACGTGTAAAATCATCATTGGTGGGAGGAAACACGTGTCTGCTCACCGTTGGGACAAATGTCATCCACTCATTGGACCGAAGGTGCCTATGATACGTCGACACGTGGCACGACCTAACAGAGGCCTATTCCTGTGAAAAGGCCAGCTCGTTTGACTTGGTCAAAAGGTGGCGGGTCGGCCCACGGAAGGCCTGTTAATGGCCTGTTCGCATATAGCCCATTTACAGCCTGCTAACCCAGGGCCCATTACGATCTATCTGAATTAGGCCCAGTAGTGTCATATGGGCCGTCCAATATGATTCCAGCCCGTTTTAACTTCCGGCCCATGTATGGCCCATGATGTCTTTCGGCCCATATGAGGCCCTTTGTAACTCTTGGCCCATTAACGGCCCATGGTGAAACTGGCCCGTAATGAACAATGTATCACTTTATACCCATTAACGGCCCATTATTCCATTGGGCCGTTTCCAGCCCACGTTATCTTTCGGCCTTCTCAGGGCCCATTTATTCTTGGGCTCATTTCTAGCATTCAGTTACTTACGGCCCGTTACTGTAATTTTATGCTTGTGGGCCAAATTCAGCCCGTGGATACAGTCGGCACGTTTGTGGCCCGTTATTACGTTGGGCCCTTTTCATAGCGTCATCAAATACAGTGATTAACGACGGCCCATTATGGTTGGCCCATGAACGGACGATTCTGGCTCGAGCCCGTTTACGGCCATAATGCGGTTTGTTATTGGCGAATGTTTGGCCAATCGATCATACAACCCATAGAAGGCCCATTGATGACACAGCCCGTAGAAGGCCCATTGTGTCTATGGCCCGAGGAAGGCCCATTGTGTGTACGGCCCATAGAAGGACCATTGTTTCTATGCCCCGTAGGAGGCCCATTGTTTCTATGGCCCGTAGAAGGCCCATTGTTTCTACGGCCCATAGGTGGCCCAGTGTCACTACAGTAAATATGTAGCCCATGGTTATTGTGGCCTAGTTTTAAAAAATAGGTTATTACGACCACTAGCAAACTGTAGAAAAAGAACTCCACTCACTACAAGCAATCAAATGAACAAGATAACAACGAAATAAATAAGCAAGCAACTTACGCTAGGCTATCACGGCTATTACACAGATTACATCCTCTGGGCATGAAAGTTCGCCACCAGTGCAAATATAGGGAACAAAGCAGCATATCATATACACTGGTTGTCAAAGTTGGCGACCAGCGCAATTAAACGCCACAGCAAAACAAGTCCAGAACTGAACCCACTCTAGAAGATCTCAAGAAACAATATCCTGGGTACCCATAATGCTGGCAAGATGCTTAGCAAGCTTATTAACTTTCTCTTGTTTGGCGCTTAAATCCTCCAACGCTTGCTGTTGCACCACAAAGTATGCATCTAAATTCTGCAGGGACTTCCTCAGTCCTTCAGCTTCCTGTCGCAGCACATCTGATCGATGTCTTTCAACTTGAAGCTGAGACTCAAGAAGACGAACTGATTGAGGCAGCAAGGTCAAAGAGCTTGTGCCACCAGTAGTGGCCAGTAACTCGAACACTACATCAAGACAAGACTTTTGGGTTCTCTCACTATCGTCAAGATAGTTTTTATCAGCTTTCTTGGATATCAATAGGGATGTCTCACTATCTTGAACCTTATCTGCACTACATCCTTTACCATTGCACAACGGGGTACTGTTCTCCAATATTTTGTGTGCATTCTAAGAGAGAAACAAGCAGACACATCACAGGTTTACCAAGTTGTATATGAAACTTATTTTGGTAAATGAGTTCAATAGTAAAGTGGACATGATAACAGCATGAAACAAACATATATCTATGTACCATGGTCACTTTATGGTCTATATCATTCTAGTTTTTGTTGCCAAATCAAGATAGAGACACAATTCAAATAATATTTGTTCAAGACAAAGCAGAAAGACAGAATATAAGTGTGCGAAACTATAGAGCAATAACAACACTTGTAATGTGCATGACATGAGAACATAACTGTTTATTCAATTGAAACTAAAATCAACATAGAGCAAGTTACCAGTTAAGAAACAGGTTTAAAACATACCTGTTGCGCCATTGGAGTTTCAATTCCATCCTTTAAATTTGAAAATAGTTGGTATGAGTAAATACAGTAATGCAAGAGCAAAGGAGTATGAACCATAGCAACAGAACCTGACTTGAGAACAAATCTTCTTCTCCTTTAAGCGTTGAGTTGGGATTCGAATTGGTGGTCCTCGTGCTTTGGGCACTGCAGTTCCCTTACTAACTGCTCGTGTTTGGGTGCTCTATGGTGGAGACGGTGCTGTGTCAACTGGAACTGATTTACTATCTGCCGGGGTTGGGGTTAGAAGGGGTGTAGTTGGTTCTCTGTCCAACTGGGTAGGGGTACAATCTGCGAGCGTCTGGGTTATGTGTGGTGGAGCTGGTTCTTGGGCAAGTACAACCATGGTTCTATCTGCATCAACTAGTAGCACTATCTTTTCTGAAGACCGTGTTGTTACTCCCTTAGATACTGCCATCACGCTCTCCAGTTCAAATGGCTGATAAACAAGAAAAGTAATTGAAAGTACATACATTGTATGATAGACAGGTGCAATGGATAGTGGGGAATAAAAGAGGGCATGAAATAATTCACATTTATGTTGTCTAACCAAACAGGATAGCGTGACACAGTTTCACATATATGATGGCTAACTAAACAGGATAGCATGACACAATTTCACATTATGATGGGTAACTAAAAAAGATGGAAAGACATAGTTCAAAATGTGATGACTATGTAAACAGGATGACATGATATAACTATATAATGTGTTTATTAAATAGGTTGGCATGCCATAATTCACATACATTCACGGATAGAATGCCATAATTCAAAATATGATGACTGTAAACACTAAACAGGATGACATGATATAACTATATGATGTCTTTATTAAATGGGTTGTCATGACATAATTCAGATAGATGCTGTGTATGTACTATGTAAACATGATGGAATGATAGAATTCAACTATATGATTTATATAGTAAGCAAGTAAGCAGATGACAATCCATATATGATGTAAAAACTAAGCAATGCAAGACAACATGCATGACATGGGTAATATGGGGGTAAATAGGACTGGTCATCAGTCTCTGAATCCTCCTCTGAGGAGCTCTCTGTAACCAACAAGATGTCTACTTTAGCAGGTAGCATTGTCTGCTCTCAATACCTTGTTTTCACTCCAGATACTTCCATCACTACTTCAAATGGCTAATGCACATGAAGAGTAGTTGAATATACAAACATTGTCGACAAATGGAACATGTAATACAAAAAAAAGACGATAGCATGATATAATTCACATACATGATGATTGGCTAAACAGCATGACATTGCATAATTCACATATATAATGCCTTTGCAACAAGATAGCATTGCATAATTCACATATATAATGTCTTGCAACAAGATGGCAATGCATAACTCACATATATGGTAATTAGACACAAAACAGGTGGCATTCACACAAAGCATGTCTAAACTAATCAAATGACATAGCAATGCAAGACACCATACGCACGATATGAGCAACATAACCCTGTCAAGTTAGAGCATACACCTCGGGGGGGGGGGAATAAGACTGGTCATCTGTCTCTGAATCCTCCTCTGAGGAGCTATCCGTAACCAGTGAGATATGCGCTTCGTCAGATAGCATAGTCTGCTCTAAAGACCTTGTTTTCACTCCAGAATTTTCCATCACCATGTCAAATGGCTGATGCACACGAAGAGCAGTTGAATGTACTAACATTGTTGACAAATGTAATACGTAACCGAAAAAAGGATGGCCTGATATAATTTACATATAAGATGACTGGCTAAGCAGGATGGCATTGCAAAATTCACATATATGATGCCTGGCTAAACAAGATGGCGTTGCATAATTCACATAAACCATGAATAAACTAAACAGATTGCATTCGCACAAAGGATGTCTAAACTAAGCAGATGACATATTTGATGTATAAAGTAAGCAATACAAGGCATCATATGCATGATATAACCAACATCAGCATGCCAAGTTAGAGCAAAGACCTCAGGGGTAAATAGGAGTGGTCTTCTTTTTCTGAATCCCCCTCAGAACATATATCTTCCTCTCGATTACAATCCGAAATGGGTGGCGGGGGGCTGCCTTTGCGCCTACCATGGAGCGACGTCTCCATGAAATTTTATTGCCACACAAGGCTCGTCTCTTTTGCTCTACACGTTCAGTTCCATTGTTTACAATAACTGTCATGCATTAGAATAAAACATAGTGAGATTATGTAAGGAGTGCATGCAGAAATCCAGAGTGATGGTAGCAACATGTGGATAGACCCAAAACTAATAATAGCAGGCAGATAATGGCTTTAGTTAAAAAATACAGATAATGGCTTCTTTACTGTTTGTTTCCCACCCAACATGAAACTCATAGTAGACACCAGAGATTAACCAGATAGTAGATAGATACTATTGATTGCGGCCCTGATATGTACCCCACAACCATTTAAAAACTCATGTTTGACCATTAGTTTGGAGCTGACTCAAAGTCTAATCGGTGAACAGGACGATAAAGTAGCATGTAATATTAAGCGATGCATAACGTGAGCAGACACAAAAGAGTGCGACCTCTCTTGCGGACCCGTGTAGTCCTCGAGGTCATCTGCTCGGTTGATGTTGGTAATGCAGTTTTCATGGCTGCCGGTGGCGAAAGATAGTCTGGAGGCCGGATCCCTACTATGCTAGACCCTTCTATCATTGTAGCAGCTGAGTTGGAGTGGACGATAGTGCAGCAGGAGTGGGACAAACCACGCAAGGTTTTCTTTGACAACTATCTATAAGAGAAGTAAATCTGTAAGGGCCCGTTTGAATTGGAGGATTCCAACAATGCAGGGATAGGAAATAGACAGGAATAGGATAAGAATGCACGTGCAAAACAAAGAATTTAAAAACATAGGGTTTCTGCCAATCTGGGTGTTTGATTCACAAGAATTGGAAGATCACAGGATGCAAAGAAGCGTAGTGAGATTAAGTCAAACCACAAGAAAATGTACGATTATAATGCTATTATGCTACTATCTCTTAGCCTTGTGCTTCATGAATAGGAATTTGAAAAGGAGGACAAGTGGAAATTAAGATTCCTATGGTTTTTCTTTCAAGGAGACACTAAAGGAACAAATCCTATAGTTTTCCTTTGCTCCATTCCTTTGAACCAAATTCATGAATAGTAATACCATAGGAAACTTTCCAATTCCTATGTTTTTCATTCACTTTTCCTTTCAAGCACTGGTGATTCTAGTAGGCAGGCTTGAGCAAGAAAAGCTACACTAAAAAATGTTTTTGTGCTACTTCTATTACTTTGGACCCAGGCCACTGCCCTACTAGCTCAACTCCCGGTCCCATCGACAAACGCATAGCTCAAATGCGCAGAGATAAATAATGATGGCGTTCAAGAGAGTCCATCACAGATAGCTAAGTTGCATGGTACCTCACTGCTTGTCATAGTAGGATAAAATAATCGTATTTCACGTTACTACGTGTGCTCAGTGGACAATATATATAACATGTAGAGTAAAAAAGGAATGCAACCAGTGTACAACCTCTTTGGCGAAGCCATGTCGATCTCAGCGTGATTGGGTTGGCCGGTGAGGATGCTCCGGCTGACTTGGCTGTCGGAGGAGGGGAAGAAGATCTTAGGCGTCTGGAGATGGAGCCCGAGGTACTGCTCCGCTATGATGGATGGTTTCATCATTGGAGCAGCTCCGGTGAGTTGTACGATGACGAGGTTGAAGCAAGACAAGAGAGACAACATTAACCTGAGTGGAATTCTAATAGCATCTTCAATAGATGACGTAAAATACATAACCACAAAGTGCTAGATGTAAAATACATCAGCCGCTCATCTCTGAACTTAACTGTCGAAACTGAATTTAACTGTCGAAACTGAACTTAACTGCCGAAACTGAATTTTGCTGTCAAAACTGAATTTTACTGGTGAAACTGAACGCACTAGAGGTGAGGCTACACGTTAGTCGACTGACTTTTTCATCTCTGGTTAGTCGATTTTGTAGCCATTGGATACGAAATCAAGGGCCTGCAGTTCATCTTCAACCTCCACCCACTGAGTCGCCAGCCCCCCGGCCAAACAACCCCCCCCCCCCCGCCTACGCCGAAAACACTCCCCACCGCCGGTCCGCCGCCGCCCCGACCATCCCTCTAGGCCCCCCATGCCGAGCTTTTTCTCCGGCGATCCCCACGCCACCACCCCACCACCGCCGGCAACCAACGCCCCCACCCTAAACCCTAAGATAGATAGTGGGGTACCTCTCCGGCGAGCCCCCCTCCCTGCTGCGGCTGGTTCTTCCTTAACTCCGGCGAGCCCCCACCCCCTGAAAATCGACTGACCCAAAAGTCGGTTCATTCGACTGAAGTGTAGCTAAATCGGAGCAGCATCGCAAGCAAGAGCAATAGCGAGAGCAGCAATGCGAGCAAGAGCAATAGCAAGAGCAGACCAGGCAAGGTACCGAGAGCAAGAGCAGAGCAGTAGCGCGAGCGAGAGCTAAAGCAACAACAACTCCTACTGATGTGGATGTTGCCGCCGAGGGAGCGACGTCATGGAGGAAGTGGCCGGAGACGCCGCCATGGATGGAGCCGCACCGTGCCGGCTCGGGACCGAGCGCCGGCAGCACCGTGAGATTGAACCAAGAAGAAAATGCGGCGATTAGTGTACAACCTCTTTGGTGGCGCCGATTAGGCCGCAGCTTCATCCGAGGAAACGGTGATGATGCTGCTCTTTTGGTGGTGAAGGTGAAGACAATGGTGTGGGAATGGAGGTGGCACAAAAGACGAGGGGAATGTCAGGGCAGCTCCTTGGAGGTGGAGGACAGGGTGGCTGAACCGGCGGGGCGACCAGATCGACGATGGATCTACGATGGATGAGGGACGTCGAGGTGTTGCTGTGGACGACGTCGTCGGGGAAGAGGCTCCAGATGGGTGGCAGACGGAGGAGGGTCTGGGGCTTCACGGGTTTTTGCAGCCTCGGTGTTCAAATGGGTGGGCGGATGTGATGGGAGTGGGGAACCATGGCTTAGGGACGTGCTTGTCCGAAATGTGGGGTAAGTTATGAAAGTACCCCCACCGATTTGAGGCGGTTCTTTCAGTTCAGGGGTATCACGGGCATTTCGTGTGTCAGGATCCCACAGGATGTGGGAGTTGAGATGGAGGGTGTTGTCGGAGCACAACGAGACAAAGATATATCTTAAATATTTCGGGCTAACAAGGCGCGGGTTGAAATTTCCGGACAAGCCTAACGTGTACTGTACCAAATCAATTCGCACTACAAATGTCATTCAAAACTTTGAATTCATGTTATGTTCAATTAAAATATTTCACTACGTGTATAATGCATGCAACCTACTACTCAAATGAATGTTTTAGTGCATTCCAAACGTATATACTACCGCTTTAATATGAACTAAATTTGAATTCATTTCTCTATTTTAATAAGATCTACAATGATAATTGTTGTGAAGTCAAACCATTTGAATTCGTTTCTCTATTTTAATAAGATCTACAATCATCATTATTGTCAAGTTAAACCATCGTTTGTGTATTATCTTCACAGCACACCACATGATTAGTCTCGAGTTACATATGAACTATGTGTACTATATGAACTCGAACTCGAATTTTTGAATCCACTTTATGTTGATTTCAAATCACATCAAGCTCTAGCAAGATCTTCATAATCTAAACCATGTCTCATATGTATAATATGTTTATCACATAATGTATGGTGCCCTCCCCCCTACGCCTACAAGTATTTAGATGTGAGTTGCAAACACCACACATTACCACAAATTCAAATAAAATGTGAGAATTTTCGATATATAATATTGTTTAGATTGTTCGATATTTAGTTGTAAGCTGCAAACGCCACACATTATCACAAATTCAAATAAAATGTGAGATTGTTCGATGTATAGTATGGTTTAGATTGTTCGACATTTAGCTGTGAGTTGCAAACGCCATGCATTATCACATTATGGTATAACATGTGCAAAACCACAACACACATATCACCGCTATATTCATGCATGCATATGTTTATAACACTATGATCTCCTATTCAAATAGATGAATCCACTTTCATATCAAATTATGATATTTGTTAGTCTCTTACACCCACACAATCCTCTAACCTTTGTAGCTACCACTAACTTTCTCTCATGCATGCACACGCCCTCCCCCTCCCTCAGCATTCTATCCATTGCGCACATTCATTTTTTTAGGTCGTTCTCCCATAGTCTCCACAACTCCTTTTTGACACACACGATCGATAAACCTCTCCAGCGATGTCTGCCTACAACATACACACGCACCTTCAATCTCCTCCTTTACGTGTCCTTGCCTCGTGTCTCTCATACGGTCCCACACACGTGTAAACTCTCGCCCCTCTTTTCATCGATCTCACAACCGCACACTCCTCCCCCTATCTAGCTAGTAGCTGGGCCTCTCACACCACCTCCTAGCTCCATTCTCTCTGTCTATCCGTCTCGCCGAGCCTTATTTGCCTCTAACAAATGGACGTACACCGACCAATGTCCCGCTATACATATAGCTAGCTACATCCTTATAACTCGTTTTCCCAACGCATCGATCGATCTACCTCATTAGTTATGCCTCTCCCTTTCTCAGACAAACAATTATTGATCTATCGATCTAGTTCGGTTTGCTTACCAAACACATGGTTCCCCTTCATCATCCATGGATGCATCCCGACAAAGCTATCCCGACAAAGCTATCACGCACAGTCGCCCTATATCTTTGACTTGCACACACACACACAATTTCGATGGCTCTCTTCATCGATCTTGCACCCACCCACTTGATCCTCTCTTCGACTCTATCGATATCTATGACCCCTCCCTCTCTTCTCGTGGATCGCCCGGCCCTCTATATATGATATGGATAGGCCTCCATTTCACACACATTGCATGAAAATTTTGTTTGAGATGTCTCGACACATATTCCCACAAATACATTCACGAAATCACCCCCAAACAAAAAACACTCATGAACGCACACGCCATCTATCTAGGTTTGTATCTCTCTCACACACACCCACGTAGGCGGGGGACGTGCACGAAGAGAAGAGGTGCACGCATGGCGCACGTACTCCCATCTCTTTCCCAACCACACCCGCGCGGGTACACGGTGGAGCTCATTTCTATACGAAAGGGCAGCTCACGTGGTAATTTGACATGTGTACTGGTTGTCCACTTGATGGAGGGAGGATCGTCTACCACGGGTGAACAAACAAATTGCGACTTGACGCGTTATGTTAAAAAATAGGCAAACCATGTGGGGCCTATTGTAGAGGCAAGGCTCTATACACTGGAGTACTTTTGATGTGTCCTGTCAACTCGTAGAATGAGGAGAAGCTTGCTTAGTATGCCGTCTCCCCCACCCACGGGCGCAGTGGCTCGCGGAATGAGGTGAAGCTTGCTTACTAGCACTCCTAGTATTGTACGCCTTACGCCCGCTCCCTCACCCATGCGCGCGGTGGCTCGCAAGACGAGGAGAAAATTTTACTACTCCCTCCGTTTACTCCTCGTCCCTGACTTGGTTAGAGATATTATCATATTGTTTGGAATATATACGTCCTTTAGTAGATTTCAATATGAACTACTAGTACATACTCCAAACGCTGATGTATATAGACGTATTTTAGAGTGTAGATTCACTCATTTTTTTCCGTATGTAGTCCATATTGAAATGGGCATAATAGTACGCACTTTCCCTCGCCCTCGACCCTCGCCCACGTGGTGGACGTGCATCAATTCATTCGGTCTCATATAGCCAGAACGATATATACTGCAGTACCATTATTGCTCGACTTCCCAAAGAGGCGAAGAGCCAATCACAAGTTTAATATTTTGGAGATGCCAAGCACAAGGTTTGTAGGAGAACGAGTAGTAGGTGCTGCGTCATTTATAAATAAAGTTTTTTTTCTTCAGTGGCACGTACGCAATATAATAGGTTCAAATGGAGAGAAAAGGATATACATAGTCAGGACGGGCCAGCCTACACGGTTGCTTGCTGGGGTTTCTCTCTTCACACTCTCTCGCACAAAACCACTGTGGCCACATCTCTAACATCCCGGCAGATCATGTCCGCCGGGGGAAGGGGTGGATGCTTAGTGTAGATGCGGTCACCATCGCCGACGGTGAAAACCCACTGTTGGCACATCCCGATCAGGGGTCCCCGCCGTTCTCTCTCACAAAGCCGGTGAGGTTGCCTTCGTCCATTGCTCACTGCCGCGACATGGGCAGTTGCCGCCTCCCGCTGCCCTCCTCAAGGTTGAGCTACGTCCCGACATCCCTTAGGTACAACTCCCTTTACAGCCGACTTGCACCACTGCTCTAGCTGCCCACATCACTTCCTGTGGATATTTCTCTACTTCTTTTCCCTGCACATACCTCTACTAGCTTCTACGTACTGTATTTGTGATGAGTTTATGTCTCATCAACTAGTCCCAGTAATCTTATTCTAATCACGGTTCTTCAATTTCTTTGCCATAGGGATGCTCATCTCAATTTTCGTGAAACTGCACAAAATGATCCGATGGTCAAAGGGTTGCAAACTTCATTTCTTGGGAAGCTCCAACGTTGCCAGCAAATTAAAGCCTGGTTAGAGTTTACGGTTCAAGGGCTAGGGACTGCATGGATCATTTTTTTCTTTAGCTGTCTCTATTCCAAAATGAGTGTCAACTTTAGTAGCAATACAACTTTGTACTAAAGTTTGCAAAAGTTGAGACACTTATTTTGGAACGGAGGGAGTACATATTGGCTATGATTTGTCAATCATTGAGATGCAATAGCATGCATGTTAGTCTCCTTTGTATTTGATGAAATGTTGCAACGGGCAACCTTGGACGCAAGATACATGTAACAAAAGCTGGAAGCTTCATAGCATTGTACAAAATCTCAGTGATAAATTACAGTACATACTATACTAGTACTATGTAAAGAGTTAGGTGTCGCACGGTGTCCAGAAAATATGGTGATAGTGTGAGGTGGGCCATGTAATCACCGAGCCTACGTGTTTTCACTGCTCTTGCACTCCTCCGCTGTAAGAATGGAGAAAATTGTAATCTAGTAGTACCTCCTTTCGCCAAAAGCGTGGGACATCCAGCAGTCCTACCACCTCAGTAATAATGACCAATGAGCCATCAAATTACATAGACCCAGCAGTAAGTTGGACGTACGAAGCAACCATCACTCTTGAATCCGCTTCTCCCTTCAACGCATGTGCTAGTGAGAGGTTGCATCCGCTCTGCCCAGGCATGAATGCAGCACCGATTCTCTGGAGCGGCGCTGACGATTTCGGGCGAGAACCGCGCGCGGGTGATAGAGGGGCTTTGGGTGGGCCAGGCTGCCCAAGAGCGGGCGTGGAAGTTGTCCACCTATCCCTGCCGGATGCCCGGAAACAAGATGATGCACCAACTCGCGCGGCTAAAATCATACAGTACACACCATCTCTTTGTAGGAGTAGGTTGATCTGTCGCCCTCTCTAACAGACACATGCTGTTAAACACACACACACATACGCACACGCACACACGGGTTCATAGAATAGGAAAATTGTGCGAGTGCGAAGCCACAGGAAGTGAGATACAAATGGAGTACGTACAAGAAGAGAAGAGGTGACCAATATTCCATCAAACCTGGACTGAGGAGTAGTACACCCTCCGTCTAGGTGTTAAGTCATCTTACGGAAATCAGATATTCCCAAAATATTTAGGCATCGTCCATTGACTTTGCATCTCAATCCCCTCCTGGCCTCGTTGCTAGTGAGCGTTGTTACTTAGGGAGCGTTTGGATCCTTAGCAAGAACAGCTTATAGCATAGCCGGGCAAGGTTAGGCATTTGGAACTGTTAAAATATGTTAGCTTTTGTGGGCCAGCTAGCTTGGGTGGGCTAGAAAAACCTTGCTAGCTCAGGAGAGCCAGATCGGCTCGCTTCCGACGGCAAACTTCGCGTAGTAGTAACATAGACTAGTAACATATGCATGTTACTAGTCCAAGTTACTCACCACTATGACCAGCCTAAGCAATGTAACCAAACGCTCCTTACTCTGCCTTGTTATCTCTCTCGGAAACCCAACGCATGAAGCGCAAATACGCGTTGATCAGTCAAGAAATTAAAGTCAGCTTGCATGTGAGTTAATACGTGGCCCTGCATGGTATCTAAAATGGCATCTATTAGTTGTTTGGATTAATTGTTGCGTTTAGAGACAGAAATCAGGGCTTTGATTGGAGGAATGACCGGTCAAGTTTCTCCTTCTCCTCCAATCTGCTTGCACCTTGGTCCCGCTGCACCTTCTAATGTGACTTATTGCACCTAGACGGAGGGAGTAGTACGAGATACAGTGGCACACTAACTTAGGTCGAATACAAGTGCCCAAAATTATGTGCATGTTATAATAAGGATTCACTTAAAATAGTACGTGAGCGAACAGAGGGATCAATTGGACAGTGTTCACGAGCAGTAGCGAGATGTGTGAGGTAAGATACACTGCTGGTGCTTTTAATTTTTCTTATTAATTTGTTTGTTTCACCCTCTGACTGGTGGGACCCAACGTACTACGTGGAGAGAGGTAAGGTGACTAAGGCTGCATTATTTCTGCACCACTGTGGATAGTCTTACCACCAAAGCCACATGACACGATTATGATTTAAATCCCAATGACTCCCACACACACAAAAAACACGGCATGCTTGTCACACGAACGCGGGAATATATAAAAGGTTATTTTCCTCTCGTTGAACATAACGGGAGGGTTGAGTAGCTGGTTAGCCTGTTCGCTCATCAAACTTGAGGTCTCGGGTTTGATAACTACACTTGAGCATAATTCGTGCCAGGAGGATTCTTTGACTGGTCAAAATGGATGGATACGGAGCTATACGATCTCGTAGTGACCGTATAATCACCTCATCACGTATAAGCTGCAGCCTCGGCACTTGTTTTCTTGGGTTTGCACTCTTCACACACACACTCTCTCTCTAGTATATATATATACACGCTGGAGCCTCAGTGCTTGTAGTTGCTCTCTTCACACTCTCTCACCCTCTCCAGATCTAAACAAGTCTTCGTTGGCCTCTCTCTCTGCCCTCACTGCTGGTCAAAGAGCCGACAGGATCCGTCCGCCGGGAAGGGAAGGAGGCTTAACGCTGTTACCGTCGGCGAGGGAGGAAATCCACTACCGGTGCAACTGTTTAGTTTCACCCAACGGTAATGCGGGAGGACCTCCGACCCCTTCTTCTTTGCTGCCATACATAGTGTGGGCCGAACAGCCTCCGGTCGCCCATCGAACCACACCCCAAGAACCTTAAGGTATAATTTACTTATTCCACATGCATTGCGCTAGCTGCATGTGGGCTTTTTCCGCTTCTGCACTCGAATCTAGGTGTTGGATCAAATAGGAAAGTAGTGGGGAAAGTTGTATAGCATGAATCTAGGACGTGGTTCAAAGAGGAAAGGAATGGGGGAAAGTAGTGGGGAAAGTTGTATAGCATGAATCTAGGACGTGGTTCAAAAAGGAAAGGAAGGGGGGAAAGTAGTGGGGAAAGTTGTATCGCATGAATCTAAGACGTGGTTCAAAGAGGAAAGGAATGGGGGAAAGTAGTGGGGAAAGTTGTATAGCATAAATCTAGGACGTGGTTCAAAGAGGAAAGGAAGGGGGAAAGTACTAGTACAGACTGGCTATCCAGCACCTATGTTGGTTGAAAAGGGAAAACAATGACAAACACAATACGCACATCTGTAACAAATTGATCTTTTGTTTTGGGAGACAAGGCTGTAGAGTTTGAACAGGACTAGATTTGCTGCGCTCACGTAGGGAAAGGTGTCTAAAGATAACAAAACTGGGACCAACACAAATATGCTACTTGGTTGTTTGTTCTTTGTTGCAACAGACTGTGCATCACCCCGGTACATTGCTAGATGCACATGGTGCTGGTGCGTCCACTGCCCCGTGCAACTCTTTAGCTGTTGTTAATCTAAGGCCCTGTTTGGTTAAAAACTCCCTAGTCCCTACCTGCTTGGTTCCAGGGACTAAACATGGACTAGAGGTTATTAAATGACATGCTAAAAGACCATGTTACCCCTAGTAATGAACTAATAGAGACAAGGTGCCATGCGTGGCAGGGGCAACTATTGGAAAAAGTCCCAAAAAGACTCTCCCTTGGGGTCTTCTTTCTTTAGTCCCAAATGCCCACTTTAAGTCCCTAAAAGTCCCTCCTGTTTGGTTTAGATGGGACTGACACGGAGTTTTTTTAGTCCCTACACCAAAATGTCCCTGTAAACAAACACCCTCTAATAATGCCGCTGGAAAATTGATGCAATGCCATAGTTAAAAGCAAATTACATGTTTAACGAATTTTATTGTTAATATAATCTCTCTGTTAATATTAATCAATGCCACCGTTTGAGAAATGCTACTGTCTTGCTTTCTTTCCCATTTAGATAAGTTAGATGCTTCTTTTTGTTGGCTTCTGTGTCATCCACCATTATTGACCACTAGTTGTTTCCTTTGCACCTCTGTGTAAACAGGGTTATCTACTTCACCTCGTTGCCATTGTGACCTTTTGTTGCACTGCACAAAACACTTTTGTTTTAAGAGTGTTTTGTGCAGTTCAACCAAAATGTCACACCGACAATGTTGCTTGATTGCTTGATCTTAGTGGAACTGCACAAGAGGAGATCTTACTTCCTATCCGTGTTGGCAAATTTGGTTCAGATCTTCTTCTTGTGAGTTGTTTGAATTCCGCGTCATGAGAGGTCAGTACTAGCCTTCTTTCACATGATTCTGCAGTGTGCTTTCATATGTTGTGCTACTTGTACGGTAATGTTGCTTGATTTTAGTGAACTGCACAAATGGAGACAAGACTTCCAATCTGTATGTGCACCATAATATCCCATTGAGGTAAGATAAGGATATTTCACAACTATTGGCCTGTATTTTGCCACTTTCATCAGAAAATTAATGTCATTGTTTAGTGCTATACTTGTGCTCCCTAATTGACATGCCAAATCTTACATTGAAGGCAAGCTTGTCTGTTATTGAACCAAGTGATGAAGGGGAAGAACAAGCGGAAGAAAAACAAAAATCAACTCCCGGTGCTGTAATGAAGCACTGGAACTGTGATGACACAAGTAATGATATAGTTTTGCATCTTAATTTATTGCTATGGCTGGAACGAGCAATTGTTTTGCCACTGATTTGATGCCACTCTTAATGTAATACGTAATTATCTCTACTTGTGCAAACAGGGATCTTCTTTGAAGATACCATATATTTTAGTGGACCTGCACAAGAAGATGTTGGAAACATTAAACTAATCGAGGAGTATATAGTAAGCATGGCCACCACAGCAGATAGCAATAGATGGTTTCGGAGAAGTGCTTCATCTATATGCTCTACACAATAAGCATCCTGACAAAGGTTGGTACTCGCCCACAGATTTCATCCATATGATTGAGCTTTGTCATCTCTATTGGTGTTGTGCTACTTTTTAGATACTGTCACAAAAAAGTGGTATTGTCCTTTAGAAGTGCTTCATCTGTGTTGTTTTAAATATTTCCTTTCCTTTTTTGAGCAAGTAGGGATGCTAGCATTTAGTTGTCCTCTTGTCTTTGCACAACAGGATCATCCTCCTCTGAAGAAGAATATGGAGTACATGAAGTGACTAGTTCCGATTATGCTAGGATGAAGAAGCCCTGTCTATCTTCTCATCAGAAGGAGCAGTTGAAGGATGGTTACATTACTTCCCACAAGACCAAACTAACTTCAGCTCAGAAGGACTGACAAATCTCCATTTTCTTGCTGTGATGCACAAGTACAATGTTGTTCTAGGATTCTTTCCGGTGAGTTCCATTTTTCTCAAAGTGTGCTCTACATGGACCATGTAGGTGCCTGTTTAAACTGTCAATTCATAGTACAGTTTGCTTTATACTAATCACTTTTTTGTATTTGTGCAAACAAGGGTGCTCAGCTTGATTTCAATGGGAACTGCACAAAATGTTCATGAATACATCGAATCATTCATTTCCACCACAAGAAAGGAGGTGCCTATAAGTTCAAGGCGTTGCAACATATAAGGGCGAAATCATACAAGCTATGCGCGAATTTGGTTGATTTTGGTGGAACTGCACAAAAAGAATAGCTGGTTTATTTAGCACAAGGTGCCATGTCAATGTCCGAACTGATGGCAAACCCTGCCCATTCCACAATCATAGGCATTTGATATTTTGGAA
Source organism: Triticum aestivum (assembly GCF_018294505.1). Lineage (NCBI taxonomy): Eukaryota > Viridiplantae > Streptophyta > Magnoliopsida > Poales > Poaceae > Triticum > Triticum aestivum. Next base: position 444,692,751 of record NC_057795.1, read on the forward strand.
TGGGACAACCTTGTCAATTTTTGCTCATTGATGTTAGCAAGAAGACATGCATTTGATATTTTCGAATGGGACGCCCTTTGCTGTCAGCAGCGTCGATCAATTTTTCTTTATACTTTAGTTGTGATGTAAATATTGGCTCTGACATGTGAATTGCTGAGATGCATAATCATCGATTGTTTTGAATGTTCTCTATGAATTGCCAGGCCTGTGTGTTTGATTGCAATGTACAGGAACGCTAAAAAGCTGCTCAAACTCTTTGTACTCCTTCTGTTCCTTTTACTTCGCACATTGTGAAAGTGCATACTTTTTTCTATAAAATTGGTCAAAGTAGAGATATTTTGACTGCAGAGAAAACTTGTTTGCAGACTAGAAAGGATCGGAGGGAGTACATGTGAAACTGCTGCAAACGAGGTGATCACCCTGGGAATAATGCTAGTATGTATTGTTTTGCATGTTCATCCAATGCCAGTGATACAAGAATTCGAACTAATCGAAATAAATTCATTCATACATGGTCGGATTTCATATAAACATGCCGGATTTTCATTACATTTGATACACTCTTCAACTAAAAAGGGGTGCGCTGGAGGTATAATTAATTAACCGAAGCTACCCACCTGTGTCCGGCTGAGCCGAACAGAAGCTTCAGTGACTTAACTGCAGGTGCAGTTGCATAACTGGCATGTGGCCCATATGCTTGTTAGGCCCACGTGTCAGTCAGCCAACTGTACCAGCATTTAAGTAGAAGTAGCGTCCTTCTCCAACATAGCTCTCTGATTCCACGTCGCCGCCAAGAAGCTAATCGGCCGTCAATGGTCAACCTGCCTAGCTTGGCTTCAACCGGAGGTTAGCAGCAGTGGCCTTACTTGGACCCGAGCGGCGGCAACCTACCGTGTTCTACTCTTCCTTGTTTTTTGTATGGCGCGACCTCGTTGGCAGCGGGGCGGGGCCTCGACGGAGCCGGTGATGTCCTCTGTCTCGTTGCCAGCGGAGCGGCACCTCCGTGGAGCGGGGGGGATCCTCCCCCTCGTTGCCGGCAGGGTGGGGCCTCGGCTGAGCCGGCGATGTCCTCTGCCTTGTTGTTGGCGGGGCGGGGCCTCGGCGGAGTAGGGCCTCCACCTTGGTGCCGGCGGGGTCGGCGGAGCCGGCGATGTACTCTTTATCATTGCCGGCGGGGCGGCGCCTCGGGGGAGCGGGGGAAATCCTCCCCCTCGTTGCCGGCAGGGTGGGGTCTCAGCTAAGTCGGCGATGTCCTCTGCCTCGTTGTTGGCGGGGCGGGGCCTCGACGGAGCCGACGGTGTCCTCTGCCTCGTTGTTGGCATCACGGGGCCTTGGTGGAGCAGGGCCTCATTGACGCCAGCGGAGCGGGGACTCGTTGGAGCTGGCATTGTCCTCTGCCTCATCCTCGGTCTCGCCAAACAGCTCCTCGCCTGCTTCATCGCCCTCTTTGTAGGCGGCTGCAGCCTCCGCCACCCGCATGCTATACCGCCAGCGCTCGAGGCGGCCCTCGCGGGCGGAGCAGTACAAGTCGAGCAGCACCTCCTGCTCCGCCTGCTCCGCGGCGATCTGCTCCTCCGCCTGCAGGTGCTCCTGGAGGAGATGGTGGTTGTAGGTGAGGGAAACCTGGATTAGGCGGTATCCGGACAGCCGGACTATATACTTTGGCCGGACTGATGGACAGTGAAGATAAAAGACTCAAGACTTCGTTCCGTGTCCGGATGGGACTCTCCTTTGCGTGGAAGACAAGCTTGGCGATCCGGATATTATATTTCCTTCTTTGTAACCAAATCTATGTAAACCCTAGCCCCCTCCGGTGTCTATATAAACCGAAGGGTTTAATCTATATAGGGACGATCATAATCATCATAGGATAGCTTCTAGGGTTTAGCCTCTACGATCTCGTGGTAGATCAACTCTTGTAATACTCATATCATCAAGATCAATCAAGCAGGAAGTAGGGTTTTACCTCCATCGAGAGGGCCCGGACCTGGGTAAAACATCGTGTCCCTTGCCTCCTGTTACCATTAGCCTTAGACGCACAGATCGGGACCCCCTACCCGAGATCCGCCGGTTTTGACACCGACATTCGTGCTTTCATTGAGAGTTCCTCTGTGTCATCACTGCAAGGCTCGATGGCTCCTTCAATCATCAACGACAACGTGGTCCAGGGTGAGACCTCTCTCCCCGGACAGATCTTCGTGTTCGGCGGCTTCACACTGCGGGCCAATTCGCTCGGCCATCTAGAGCAGATCGACAGCTACGCCCCTGGCCATCAGGTCAGGTTCGGAAACTTGAACTACACGGCCGATATCCGCGGAGACTTGATCTTCAACGAATTCGGGCCTGCGCCAGGAGCGCTGAACAATCACGATGAGCACGGCTTAGACCTGCTATTGGATAATACTCGGGATATCGCACCTGCAGGAGCCCCAGACCTAAATCCGGGGCAGATTGTGTCGTCCGAGGATGGGTGGATGGACCCCGCCCCGGAGGCCACACACTCATCGGCGATAGCCGAACACAGACTTCACCCCCGAGGAAGCTTGTGTCTCCGGACCCTTGGACTTGTGTCCGGCTGTAGGTTCCAGTCTGTGCATCCCCGAGCCCGCTGAATCTGGTTGGGCTCCGGTAGTGGAGTTCACCGCCGTAGATATCTTCCAGCACTCGCCCTTTGGCGACATGCTGAACTCGTTAAAATCTCTCTCTTTGTCAGGAGACTCTTGACCGAACTATGTCCGGCTCGAGTGGGAAGGAGGCGACGAGGGAATACATTGCCCACCCACCACCCACTTCATTGCCACGATCGATGATTTGACCGACGTGCTTGACTTCGACTCTGAAGACATCAACGGTGTGGAAGACGATGTAGGAGAAGAATAGGAACCACCGCCCACGGGGCGCTGGACAGCCACATCCTCACATGATATATATATGGTGGACACTCCGAAATAAACCAATGGCGATGAGGCAATGGAGGATAACCCCTCAAGGAAGAAGGCAAAGTATGAACGTCATCAGCGCCGCCCCAAGCCCCACCACAACAATAACGACACAGGAGTCAAAAACAATCCGGATGGTGCCAAAGATGAATACAATCCCGATCAACCTGCCTTCGAGCAGGCCGGACAGGTGACAGACGGATACTTGGAGGAGGACAACTACATGCCCCCTCCGAAGACGAGGTGAGCCTCGGCAACAATGAATTCGGCATGCGTGAGGATCCCGCAGAACAAGTTCGCTTTAAGCGATGTCTTATGGCCACGGCGAAAAACCTGCAAAAGAAGCAACAACATCTCAAAGCTGACCAAGATTTGCTCATAGACAGATGGACCAAGGTCCTGGCAATTGAGGAATATGGACTCGACCGCCCCGCCAAAAGGTACACAAAGCACAATTCGCTACCTCAACCCAAGAAGGAGGACCTAAAGCTCATGCCCTGACGCCAATATACCACGGTTCGGGGCAATACACAAGAAACATGAGGCAGCATCCATAAACCTCGATGAAACAGACATAAGCATCACAAAAATAATGACGACGATCAAGACAAGGGAGTTGGTGTCGAATTCCGCGACCCCCAGTTCGGTCAGCGGAAATAGAACAGCTCTGGCCCATCCGGCCCGAACAGCATACTCGACCAACCATGTCAAATTCATGGTACCCCTAGAGTGGCGGCCAAGCATACCAATAGAGAATGCCAGATCCTCAAAACAAAACGGTCGGTCGGGCGCCGGAAACAATGAAAGGAGGTCTCAAACAACGAGAAACCCAGACCACCAAACATGGCGAGGTCAAAGGAAGATCCCCCGCAGTACAAAAATACGGCCGACCATCTTCGATCACATTGACCGTCCGGACAATACCGATCATAGCAATTTAATTGCACTTACTATCAACCCAATAGTTTGTGGGTTCCATCCCACACGAGCCCTTATGGGCATAAACAGCAGCCCAAACTCACTGCGCCAGGACAAAATTTGCCAGATAGGTATTGACCGCTCGAGGATCAAACCCATTAATAACATCTTCTAAAAGATGCCATCCCAGGCACAAAGGCCAAGTTTTACATGCTCACCACCCTGGAGGTTGTCTTCGGATCACCAAACAAACACCATGCCGAAGAATAAATCTTGGGCATTGTCCCCTTATATACAGTAACTACCATATACTATCGGGACGAACCACGTTGGCTAGACCCAACGCGGTACAACATCAGGCCAAATCCACGTGACATGGTCACAATTATAGGCAAGGCCGCACTCCACCCTAAGAGTGGAAGTCACACCACCGCTGATATAGTGAGTTGTGCCCATTTATCGAACTTTGATTCGGCAGCCAACCACCCGGGCACCAATTGAGGAGTCTGAGCTACTTTATGGCATTATAACCTGGCTGGACCAGGCCCCAATCAGGCACCCGCAGTTCAACCACCACATGGCATGCAACTGCCCCTAAACATTTGTCTTTACAGACTGACTTTTGCGCAGAACAGGACTGGCAACATGGAATCAGCTTGGACGCACAAGGCGGGAACACATAAGTACCCCCCAAGGAGACAGTCCGGATACACTTCGGATCCACACACAGCCTCCTCAAGTCCGACCACTACAGGTTCCGCCAACACACCTCTTTTCATAAGCACAAACCATACTCATATGCATAGACATATAACTCTACTACAATACGTAGACTTAAATAACACTCACCGGTCGTGGTTCCTCATTGACGCCTTTTTCATCATAAACAGCATCCGTACATCCTGTTATTCCCCACTATGCCAGGGGCTTCATAGTACTCATAATATGGCAACAAAGTCCGGCCACCTTTTCGGTCGCTCGGCACCCCGAACTTATAACACTATATGCATCAGCTCTGAATCATGTCTTGGGTCATTAGTTGGGTTTGCCCGGCTCCCATGTTTTGGTACCTTACGTTCCGCTCTATCGGCTAAGGTAGCACTGGGAGAACTACTGCGATTGTGTCCCGGTTCTTCCGGACAAGCACCTCAGTAGAGAAATCCGAAAACTGACTGTCATGATACGGCGAGAGCTGGTCAGCTGTTCGAGAGGTTGTAAAATCTTTAAAGATTTATTCCGCACAATGCCATAATAAATGCAGAGTGCGACGGATCGGTTTTCTGATCAGGCGCCGTTAGAGCCCCTCGTATGGTCTTCCGAACACCAGGGGTTGCCCCTACCATACTCAAATTCCTATGGCTAAGTGAGAGTGGTAAAGCCCTATAGTCTGATTGCCTGGTTCGTGGTGATGAACACCTCCTTAAAGGACCAAACAATGGGATAAAGAGTGTTCAGGTATGTCCCGAACACCCCCATACTTTTTACGTGGGGGCAGAAGCCGACGACTGGCCAACTCTCAGAATATATATACACTAAACAGCCACATAGGAAGAAAAAACGTTCATATAACAGGCAATAAATAATAACAGTGCCATTATCCCGCATTACAAAGAACGGCATGACGACCTTCAGGGAAATATAGTGTCTTTGGTACACTGTTCCGCCACAAGGCGAGCTCCTTTCAGGACACCCTCATAATACAACTCGGGCTTGCGATGCTCCTTACCCTCCGGTGGTCCCTTGGTCATCAGCTTTTCAGCATCAAGTTTCCCCCAGTGCACCTTCGCGCGGGCAAATGCCATGCGGGTACCTTCTATACAGACCGACGGCTTAATGACTTTGAGCCGAGGGCAAGCACCAACAATCCGCTTCACGAGTCCGAAGTAACTGCTTGGAATCGGCTCAGCGAGCCACAGCCGGACAACTAAGTCCTTCATGGCTAGTTCGGCCACCTGGTGCAGTTCGACCAGCTGCTTCAGTTGATCGATAAAGGGCACCGGATAATTCGGCGCCAAATACTGCGACCAGAAATGCTTCTCCGCAGACTTCTTCTCTTCAGTCTGGTAGAATTGGGCAGCATGAGATATGCTGCACGGCAGGTCCGCAAACGCCCCTGAAAAAACAAGAATTCTGTTTGTTGCTTACAGCTCCTCCTATTCCTATGCCAACAATGCTTTGAGTACCAAAAGCCTTACCAGCTGGAACCCTCCGTGCCTCCTGAATGTCCTTCAGAGCACCTCGGGCTTCTTCCCAAGCATCATCTGCGTCTTGGAGAGCTTGGGCGGCTTCAGACTCTTTCCCTGCTAGACTCTGCTCTAAGGTCTCGCTCTTCTACACGGCCTCCTGGAGCTCACGCTCAGCTTCAATGACCCTGGCCTCGTGCTTCTCGTGAAGAGCCTGCTCTACGGCGGCCTTCTTGTCTACTTCGTCCACAACCTTCTTCAATGCCTCCATTTCGGTACTAGCTCCTAAAGCATACAATAGAAATATTTTCATCAGGCACAACTACTCATTCGTGCTGAACTTAGGACAAGGTTTCGAGATACCTTGCTTGTCCTCCAACTGCTTCTTCATGCGGCCAAGTTCTTCTTCGGCCCATTCCAGACTCTGCTTTAGTCCGGACATCTCTGCATTATGAGAGGTGGTTGTCGCTACAGACGTCTGTTTTCAAACAAAGGGATATATGTCATTTACTGAGTCTCCTGCGAAGCGGAAATTTGATCCCCTGTCCGGCTCTCTCTCTTTCACCGGACAGTGCATCAGGGGCTACTACTCATACTATGACAATCTTCAAAGGTTTCTAAAAACATACCTGAAAGCCTTTTATAAGGCTAAGGCAGGATTCATTGAGTCCGATCTCAGCGGACTGAATCTTTTCAATCACCGCACCCATGAGGGTGCGATGTTCATCGATGATGGACGCACTCTTTAGCACTGTCGATAGGCCGCCCAACAACTTTGCTTGGATAGAGGTTGCTGGCGGAGCGGGCGGGCCTCCCCCCATCGAAGGTGGCTGCTCGCCCGATCTTGGAGCTTTAAAGGTCTCCAGGCCCGTGTCCGGCTGCGGGCCGAATCTAAGATCGCCCCCGCCATCGACAAGCATGGGAACCGCTGCTCCCATGTATCCGGCCCCAGAGGTATGCCCTCCCAGGTCTGGGTCCCGCTGAGACGACACCTCGGTGTCGCGCATAGGCTTCGGGGAAGGGGCCTCTGGAGGTGTCTCGCTCTCCAGGGCATCTGAGCTCACCGAATCCTCCGATGAGGACTGTCCGGCGTGGGACCTCGTCGGGCCGCACAAAGTATGGCGACTATTAAACTACTACATCCTAATTACCTCGGGCATGTAGGCGTGTTCGGATTTCGTGTACTTACGACTTTACCAGGGGCTGGGCCCTGGGATCCCACTCTGGGCTACTATTGGCAGCCGTGGTGGACGCCTCCGGGAGGTAACCTTTCCCCCTCTTTGGCGATTCGGCCTCCAGGGATGAGGAAGCCGTCCTTTTCTTCCCTCCCCCTGTGGAGGACTCGTATTCTTCCTCCTCCTCTTCGTCTTCGGAGGAGGGATGGTCACTGGAGTCTTCGGATTTTGTGTCCGAAGCGTCGCAGCGACGGAGGCCGCTCCGGGTCTTCTTGACCTTCTTGGAGGCCTCTTTCTTCGGTGCCTCGTAAGGCGCTGGGAACAACATCTTCGTCAGAAGAGGTCCTGCAGGTTCCTCCGGCAGCGGGGCCGGACAGTGTATCCGCCCCAACTTTTTCGTCCATTCCTGGGATTATTGTAGAAAGCATGATAAAAGCGTCTCCCTCGGGACATGCCATCTAAAACATGGATGGAAAGAGCATAGCAATGACTTACCGGACTTGCAGAGTGGGATAGTTGATACCCGCGGTCCTCAGCAAAGCCCGGCCATGTTTTGCCGAACTTGAAGAGCACCTTCCAGATGTGTCATGCCCAATATGCGATACTATGCTGAAGAGACTCGAAGGTCCCACCAAGGATAGAGCCGCATATTGAAACGCTTTTGCAAGGTGGATATCATTACATCAACATTACATAATAGATGGGGATACATACAAGGCATACAAATGCCACAATAGTACATCAATACAACATACATAAGATCAACATCCGACTACGGATGAAACACAAACAGAAGCTCAAACAATATCCACCCTGCTAGCCCAGGCTGCCGACCTGGAACCTATCCCCTGATTGAAGAAGCAACAGAAGAAGAACTCCAAGAGAAGTAACATCGCTCTCGCGTCATGATCATCGCAAACTCTGTACCTGCAACTATTGTTAAAGTAATCTGTGAGCCATGAGGTCTCAGCAATCCCATTACCATGGGTTTCAAGACTAGCAAAGCTTAATGGGTAAGGGAGCGGGTAAAGTGGTGAGGTTGCAGTAGCGTCTAAGCATGATATGGTGGCTAAAATACGCAAATAAGAGCGAGAAGAGAAGCAACAGAACGGTCGTGAAGCTAGCAATGATCAAGAAGTGATCCTGAACTCCTACTTACGTCAAACATAACCCAAAACCGTGTTCACTTCCCGGACTCCGCCGAAAAGAGGCCATCATGGCTACACACGTGGTTGATGCGTTTTAATTCAAATCAGGTGTCAAGTTCTCTACAACCGTACGTTAACAAATTCCCATCTGCCACATAACCATGGGCACGACTCTCGAAAGTTTATACCCTACAGGGGTGTCCCAACTTAGCCCATCACAAGCTCTCACGGTCAACGAAGGATATTCCTTCTCCCAGGAAGACCCGATCAGTCTCGGAATCCTGATTTACAAGACATTTTGACAATGGTAAAACAAGACCAGGAAAGCCGCCCGATGTGCCGACAAATCCCGATAGGAGCGGCACATATCTCGTTCTCAGGGCACACCGGATGAACACTACGTACAACTAAAACTAGCCCTCAAGTTTCCCCGAGGTGGCGCTGCAAGTGGCTCTAGTTCGGACGAACACTCGGAGGAGCACTGGCCCGGGGGGGTTAAAATAAAGATGACCCTCGGGCTCAGGAAACCCAAGGGGAAAAGGCTTAGGTAGGCAAATGGTAAAACCAAGGTTGGGACTTACTGGAGGAGTTTTATTCAAAGCGAACTGTCAAGGGGGTCCCATAAATCACCCAACCGCGTAAGGAACGCAAAATCAAGGAACATAACACCGGTATGATGGAAACTAGGGTGGCAAGAGTGGAACAAAACACCAGCCATAAGGCCGAGCCTTCCACCCTTTACCAAGTATATAGATGCATTAATTAAATATGAGATATTGTGATATCCCAATGTAATCTTGTCCATCATGGAGCAATCTTCAATTTCACCTCCAACTAACAACGCAATAAGAGGGGCTGAGCAAGGGTGAAAAGGTTAGAGGCTGACATGGCAATTTGGGTGGCTTGAAGAACAAGTGATAGGTAGCAGAGCATAGCGATAGAACGAAGCAACTAGAATAGCAATGATAGTAATGAGATCCAAGGTGACGGTCTTGCCTGAAATGTCGCAAGGAAGAAGAACGAGTCCATGAAGAAGATGAAGCCACGAAGACAAACTAAGCATAGATGAACGAATCCTCACGATCGCAATGAAACAGGAACTAACGAGAAGGAGCACAACTGGAAAGAAGCAAACACACGGTAAACACACAACACATAGACATGGCATGATGCACAATCAATCATGATGCATGACAAAACTATATGAGGCTACTCATGGCAAGAGAATGATGCATACAAGAGAAAAATATCAAAGCAAGTTTAAATGAGGCCGGAAACAACATATAACAAATCTGGTAAGTCCTCATATGCAAATTTTGGAATTGGTCCAGATCTGAATAAACCTTATGTTCAAGTTGTTAAATAGCAAGTTAAGATGCACCAAGATGATCTACATGAAATTCTAGTCAAGTTATATATATAGTTCATTTAGTTCGGAGCTACGGCCTAGAAGATATGAGCAAACCAAGTTAACCATGGCACTGATGCAAAAGGCATTCAAACATCAAGCAAACACTCTCAAAACATGGATGCAACATGATAAGATGAAACTACATGCAAATCTAAGCAAGTTTCATATAGAGCACACTTCAAACGGAGCAACGGTGCAACACATACACATGAAACACGTTTAAAGGACAAGCTGTCCAAAACAGCAACTAGGCATCTAGCAAGCATCAAAACAATTGGCTACAATACCTCAACATGAAGAAAAAAGACATGGACATGATGTACAGATGAAGCATGACAAAACATGAACACTGAGATATCTCCAGAAATCACTATAACATGCTCAAAAGGACATGACAAAATTGCAAATAATAACAGTTTACAGGCTTAGCAGAAATAACATCAGGTTGCAATGTTTAGTGCTATAAACAACATGATACAGGAACTTATCATGGCAAACAAAGGAATGGCATGCTAATACTAAATACAAAGAACAAATCTCCCTTACTGAACTAATTCCAAAGATCAACAGAAAAGATGGTAGGATCCATGTAAACATGGCAAGTAATATGACAGATTCAGACATGGCAGGAACAATGATAAGTAGGCATGTTGGTGAGCTTGTACAACTCACCCCAGAGCAATGCATGGCATGACAAGGTAGCCAACAGTAAGAATATATGATTATGAAGCTAATCATGGCAATAGCAACTCATAGGGTGCATGGATCACTAGCAAGACACATGGCAAAACTGAACTTCATGTTAACAGGGTGACATCAACGTTATTTAGCAATTTGAGAGGAAGATTACAACAAGCTACAGCAGGCTATAAATGCAACCAGGGGCATTGATGGATAGAGCATGACATGCATAACAAACCATCATTAGTTAACATCTCCAGATTATGCATAGAATGACTTGTAGCAGCAGGTTTACATAGCATCATGAGATAACAGATTCAGCCTAGCAAAACAATAACAAGAAGTACCCTACTTAACAAGCTTGATGTACTCACTACAAGGCACATAAAAATACACGGATTGCACCACTGTAAATATGGCATGAAAAGGCTCCTAAAACATGTAGACATCATGCTCAAAGGATGTACACACAAAATGCAATGAAAAAGATAAAACAGCAAGTTCTGTTAACAGACAGCAATTAACATCATATAGCACTCTTGCAACGATGATTAGGGCATCAAGATGGACTCAAACAAACATGGCACAAAGTAATTTAATGAATAGCATCTCACAATGAACATTTTGATATCTTACACGCACAAAACGGAGCAGCACACATGAAGTTATGGCATGATGAACAGGGCATACAAATGCAATAAATTGGGGACTTGGTGGAATAACTACCAGCGTGAAAACGGATCCATGTCGCTGGAGGAAGAAGCAGGCCATGGCAGCGGCAGTTCCGGCGACATGGGGGCGAGGGCATGGCCCGATCCGGCAGGGCCCGACCGGATTCCGACGGAGTTGGCCACGGCGGATCCATTTTTGGCAGAGAGGAGGCTTGGGGCGGCACGAGCACGGAGATCGGGGCGACCGTGGAAGCTCCTGGTACGGGGAGAGAGAGATGCGTGAGGGAGAGAGAGCATACCGGAGAAGGAGAGGCACGAGGGCATGGGAGGCGCGACCTGGAGCGGCTCTGGTGCTTCGGCGGTGGAGCTCGTCGGCGGGAGGCGGGGTTGACGGGCGGCGGCGGACGGAGGAGCTGCGGGATCGGGCTCCTCCCGATCCAGCGCGAGGATGAGGAGCGCTGGGCGCTCGGGCGGCGGTGCGCGGGCTCCCTCCGGGCCCAGATCTGGGCTGGGGCGGGCCTGGTGTGGGCCGAGAGGGCCGCGGGGAGGTGGGAGGAGGTTGGGGGCACGTGGGGCCCGGTGGATGGCTGCGGGCGGCGGCGCTGACAACGTGGCGGCGTTCTATTGGACGGGGGCAACGGGCGGACATGTCCGGCGCGGCGGAGACGTGTCCGGCGGCGTGGAGGAAGAGGAGGCTAGGGTTCATCCGCGAAAAATGGAGGGGGAGGACCTATTTATAGGTAGAGGGAGCTAGGAGACTCCAAATGAGGAGCGGTTTTCGCCCACATGATCGTGATCCAATGACCGAGAGCATGGAGGGGGTTTGGATGGGCTCACAGGCTGTGGTGAAGGGGGGATGGGCTGCAAAGAGAGGAGGTTTCAGGCTACGCGGTTAACCGTTGAGGCATCAAACGACCTCCAAATGGAATGAAATTTGACGGACGGTCTACCAGTGATATACCTAGTCCACTCGGCAAATACCGACCCATTCCGAGAACGTTTTTCTCCTGCTCATGAAACAAGGTCTAAGAGGTGCGACGGGCGCGTGCGAGTGTGGTCGGGCTCAGAACGGACAACGGAGAGAACTAGCGGAACCTGAACGGATGCAAGTTTTGAAAAACATGCAGATGATGACATGGCAAAATGCAACACGCAAGCCAATGACATGGCAACAACGACGAATAGCTGGAAGACACCTGGCGCATCAGTTCCGGGGTGTTACAAGATGTCCTTGTGGGAGGAGCCGTAGAGCTCCCGCAGGGTCTGGTGCTCGGCTGGGTCGTATTCCCACAAATTGCAGGCTCGACGCTGGCAAGGGAGAACCAGACAAACTAACATCACCTGGACTACGTTGACGAGTTTGACATCCTTATCGACCATGCTCTGGACGCGCGTTTGGAGCACTGATAGCTCATCGGATGAGGACCAGTTCAGGCCATTCTCGGGCCAGGACGTGAGCCGCAGTGGGGCTCCAGATCTGAATTCAGGAGTAGCGGCCCACTTTTTACCGCGTGCTCGGTGATATAGAACCACTGCTGCTGCCACTCCTTGACAGAATCATTGAAGGTGCCCGTCGGCCATGTGACCTTCAGCATCTTGCTCACCATGGCGCCGCCGCACTCGGCGTGCTTGCCACTCACCACCTTGGGCTTCATGTTGAAGATCTTCAGCCATAAGCCAAAGTGGGGCAAAATACGGAGAAAATCCTCACACATGACGATAAATGTCGAGATGTTGAGGAAAGAATTGGGGGACATATCATGAAAATCAATCCCGTAATAATACATGATGCCGCGAACAAATGGGTGAAGGGGAAACCCGAGCCCGCGGATGAAATGAGGAAGAAACACGACCCTCGCGTGGGGCTCTGGAGTGGGGACGATCTGTCCCGTCAGCGGAAGACGGTGGCCGATTTTCTTGGCCAGGTACCCGGCCTCTCGGAGCTTCTTGATATCCCTCTCCCGGACGGTAGAGGCCATCCATTTTCCTCCTGCTCCAGATCCGGACATCTTCGGAGAACCTCTCTTCGGTGGAGAAGAAGAGTGCTTGGGCGCTAGGGCTCGAGCAAAGGGGAATCGGCGAGCGAAAGGGAAAGGCGTGGGTAAAGAGGAAGAGACCATATCTCTTTATAGAGGTGGTAAAAGCTTTTGCGCCTCCCCATTCGCCTAGTGGAACCCGCTCGTTCCCCACTCGCCGCGATTAGCGGTGCGGTTGGGCTACCCGTGCCCGTATTAATGAAAGCCACGCGATAAGGGGAACACGATCTCCGCTTCGGCGAGACGTGCTCGGGAAACCGCCTCACAACATGTACGGTGGTTGGTAGTAGAGAGAAAGTTCAATAATGACTCGACCATGGTGCTATGTCATGCTATCCAAAGATGTCAGCATATTATATTTGTGGAATATCGTTCTCTCCATGATGGCATGTGAAGATCATCTTGCAGATCCGGACACGATTTAAGTGTTCGGTAATTACTTTGAGTATTCGGAGATGGAACCCGCCTTGCAATGCCGAAGACAATCTACGCGCCGGACTCATCTTCATTGAAGCCTGGTGTCAGGACCCCGACTCGATGTCACATCGATCTAGCCGGTAACACCTCATATCACTTTGCGGCCTCACGCACGGTATCCCCACGGGTGTCGCCTTACCTTTGCCCGGGACCGTTTGCGCCTTTTGGCTCACGTATATGATAGTGTCGCTAGCATCCATATGATAAGGAGCCCGGGCTGACATGACTAGTCGTAAACCCAAAGTGGCACAGACTTACAGGGACAGGCATCCATGACCCAGCTTCGAACGTGTCGGTCATTAGCAAGTGGGTCCGGGCTGTAGCACTGGGCTAGCAGGACTCCGGTAAACCGGGCTGTAGCGGGCTAACAGGACTCCGGTACTCAAAGCGTGACATTTCCCCGAAGGGACAGACACAGGAACGAAGAAGGACACATGCCGGCCAGCCTAAGTGTTCCAGAGCAGTAGCAAGCTACCATGGCTCAGCGGTAACACTAGGAGACATTTCCCGGTAAGAGAGGCTACTAAAGATAAACAACTAGATAGTCAGATCCCACACATACCAAGCATTTCAATCATACACACAATATGCTCGATATGTGCAAATACAACGAAGCATCACAACATGACTCTACGACACAAGTACTTTATTTAAGGCTCAGGGAGCCATACATAACATACACAAAGGTACGGGTCTCACGACCCAACATACAAGTCATACAGTCATACAAACCAGCAGCGGAAGTAACTTGTCTGAGTACAGACAACTAGTAAAATAAAAGAGGCTTGGAAAGCCTAGCTATACTACGTGGTCCTTCACAAGCTCAGGGTCACCACCTGGGTCTTTAGCCTACTCGTTGATGTCAACGTCTACATAGAACCCATCAGAAGGGGTTGCAGCGTCTTCTGTAAAAATGTAGATTATAGCAACATGAGTACAAAGGTACTCAGCAAGACTTACATCAGATCCTACATACATGCATAGTATCAAGAAGGGTTGGTGGAGTTATTGCAGCAAGCCAGCTTTGACTCTTGGCTAGACTATCCTACGATACTCCAACTTGAAATGGTTTTGCGCACACGAGTCCACTACTCACCACTTCAATACACTACCGAGGATCCACCTCCGTCTTCCTACGGAAGAGCCATCCTCGGCACTCACACTTATCTTGAGGCTTTTAGTAGTTTCCATTTACTTGTCTATGAACTGTATAGGCAACCAAGTAGTCCTTTACCGCGGACGCGGCTATTCGAATAGATCATGTTAACCCTGCAGGGGTGTACTTCTTCATACATGTTTCCACCACTTAGCGTCTGCACACGACATGTGCTCGGCAGACTTCAAGCGAAAGCCGACGTGGGTGTAGACCACGACCTACCTAAACACTTAAGCCTCTAGTCCAGGTTTATCGCCTATTCAGGTTCCATCCGCAGGGAGTCCGGCCGAGGTTTCCCATACGGCCCCGAACGATGTGAACAGGGTTCCCGAGATACCTAACGGGTATTCGGTACACCCGTGCCACGTACCTACCGCATCACAGCCCACCCCTACGGTCAGCGCTGTCCACGGCCTCCAGTAGGCTACAAACACCAGAAACTACTTGCAACTCCTGGACAGAGAGCTAGGGTGAATAAGAAGTCGAGCGGGGTCATATTTCAGGGCCCAATGCATGGTAGTAGCTGTATCTTAAATCACATATACAGATCTCAGTGCTTAAGGTCGGCTTCAATGAAACAACCCACCATGTACTCCTACATGGCCTCTCATCGATACCTTTACCAAATCGTGTTCACCACACCACTCTCATTACCGACATAATCATTTCACTCTAGCCCATCACCCAGATGAACCAGACCTGACACGACTCTAAGCATAGCAGGCATAGCAAGGTAGGAACAACACATACATAGGGCTCAATCAACTCCTACACATGCTAGTGGGTTTCATCTAGTTACTGTGGCAATGACAGGTCATGCAGAGGAAATGGGTTCAACTACCGTAGCACACAGCAGTTTGAATCGCGTTGTCTTAATGCAGTAAAAGAGAGCAGGAGCGAGAACATGGGATTGTATCGATATGATCAAATGGTTGGTTGCTTGCCTGATGGTTCGATGCACTGATACGGTTCTTCGTTAGGGTAATCACGGTACTCCTCGGAGACAGAACCTGTCGCAAAGGACATCGATACACAAGCATCACCAAACAATGTGCAACAATATGATGCATGCATGAAACATGGCAATATGAGTGTGTTGGGCTAATGCAACTAAAACCAGAAGGGTTTGAACAAATTTGAATCAAAGATTCAAATTTCAAACTCAAACATGGCCTTTTAAAGTGCTTTTCCTTGTTCTGCTTAAAACATCAATTTAACTTGTTTGATCATGCATGAAAATAGTACAGATGGATAGATTGGATTTTTCTGATCATTTTTCATATATAATTTGTCCAATTTGGAGTTACAGAATAAAAGTTATGAATTTTTGAAGTTTAAATAATATTCTGGAATTTCCTGATTTAATTTAAATCCAGAAAATCAATTACTGCGTCAGCCTGACGTCAGTGTGACGTCAGCAGGTCAACGGAACAGGTCTGGGTCAAACCTGACAGTGGGTCCCGCATGTCAGGGTGATTATTTTAATTAAAATTTAATTAAAACTAATCCTGTTTAATTAACAGGGCTGGGCCCCACCTGTCATTGACTCAGGGGAGTCAACCAGGGCCCACCCGTGGTCAAAGTCAAAGTCGGCTGCCGGCGTTTAGTCGCCGGCGAGCCCGACGCGGCGGCGGAAGTGGTTTTGGCCATTTCGGCCACCAAATGGGTCGCGGAGACCACCGGAGTGGAGCTGAGGACAAGCCGCAGCTCTTGGTGGAGTCCGTTGGGGTCGGGGTGGCCGGAGTTGGCGCCGGCGACGACTTTGGCGGCCACCGGGGTTCGGTCGAGGATGAACTTGGCGCTAGAGGGGTCGGTGAGGCTCGTGGAGTGGCTAGCTAGGTGCTGTGGGACTCGGTGAGTAAGATGGACACCATCTTGTGGCCGGAGTGTGGCCGGAAGCACGTCGGCGACGAGGTCCGCGGCGGTGCGGGCGTGTGATCCTCGTGCGGTGGCTACACGGCTCGGGAATGAGAGAGAGAGGGGTCGGAGGAGTAGCTAGGCTCACAGCGCTCCCGTAGAGGCCACCGGCGGGGTCGGGGACGAGCTGAGGCAGCGACGGCGTTGAAGGGGATCTCCGGCGACGGCGAGCTCGGGCGAGGTCGGTGCGGTGGTCTCGGGCCGCTCGAGCACACGGGGCTCGGCTAGCTCGATGAAGTGGACGGCGGCGAAGCTCCTGGACACGGTGGCACGGCGTGGGGTGGACGGAGGGCGTGGCTACGGCGAGGGGGTGGCGGCGATGGCGTCGGCCATGGCTGGGGCGTGCGAGGGGGAGGAGCTGGAGAGGAGAGGGGGTGTCTGGGGGTTCGGGGGAGAGAGGGAGGCCGGTTCACGGCGTTAGCCGGGCGAGGGAGGCGGCGAGGCGGCGAGCAGCTGCGTGGCGAGCTGCGGTGCCGCCGCCGAGCACCTTGGCTGCCTGCCTGGCAAGCCAAGCAGCTCGCTGGAGCGGTGGCCGGGCTGGGCCGGCCAGGTGGGCTGGCTGGTGGGCGACAGGTAAGTTTTTCCATTTTCTTCTGTTTCTGTTTTTTTAATACTTCTGCAACTTTGTTGAATTTAATAAAATACCTAGGCAACTTCAAAAATCACCAAACTATTCCTGGCCCATAGTTGGATTATTTCCAACATGAAACATTTTAGTTTGGAGATATTTGAGCATTTAAATATTTTATATTATTTTAAATGCCCAAATTCAAATATTTATGATTTAATTCAAAAACCCTAGGATGGCCTAGGAAAATGTGCACCACTTTTGGCAGAGGTTCTGAACCAAGACAAAAATGATGGGCATTTTAGAAGGGCATTTCAGGTTCATTGAAAAATTATTTTAGTAACCCTAGTTGGTTTCAGAGGGGACTGGGGGTTCTGTCATCCCCATTTCAAGTTTCTGATGAAAAAGTAAACATGATGCAACACTCTAATGCATGACTAGCTAGGGTGTGACAACTCACCCCCACTCAAAAGAATCTCGTCCCGAGATTTGGGTTCCTCCAGGAAGAAGGCGGGATATTCAAGTCGAAGACGATCCTCCCTTTCCCAAGTTGCTTCATCCTCAGAATGGTGCGACCATTGAACCTTGAGAAACTTGATATTATGACGTCGCGTGGTACGTTCGGCTTGATCGAGGATACGAATGGGGTACTCTCGATATGTAAGATTATCTTGGAGATCAAGCGTTTCGTGGTCCACTTCACGGATAGGATCCGAGAAGCAACGCCTGAGTTGAGAAACGTGGAAGACATCGTGGACCCTGGAGAGGTGCGGAGGTAGTTCCAATTGGTAGGCAACTTCTCCTCGTTTGGCGAGAATGCGAAAAGGTCCAATGTAACGAGGAGCCAATTTGCCTTTGATACCGAAACGATGGGTTCCCTTCAGAGGGGTGACCCGAAGATAAGCCTTCTCGTCAACCTCGAAAGTCATAGCCTTATGTTTCGGTCATATTGACTCTTTTGACGGGATTGGGCTGTTTTCAACTTTTCACGAACGATACGAACTTGTTCTTCTGCTTCCTGAATCATATCCGGGCCAAAGAATTGTCTTTCCCCGGTCTCTGACCAGTTAAGGGGTGTTCGACATCGTCGTCCATAGAGAACTTCAAAAGGGGCTTTACCCAAGCTAGATTGATAGCTGTTGTTGTAAGCGAATTCGGCAAATGGAAGGCACTTCTCCCAGTCCATTCCGAAAGAGATAACAGAGGCTCGAAGCATGTCTTCTAGAATCTGATTGACGCGTTCCACTTGACCACTTGACTGAGGGTGGAAAGCGGTGCTAAAGGAGAGACGAGTTCCCATAGCATTTTGGAAACTTTCCCAAAATCGAGAGGTGAAAAGACTTCCTCGATCCGAGTTAATTTCCAAAGGAACACCATGGAGAGACACTATTCGGGAGATGTACAAATCTGCCAGCTGACTAGCGGTTATACTCTCACGAACAGGTAAGAAATGGGCTACTTTGGAAAGACGATCGACCACGACGAAAATAGCATTATTCCCTCTCTTGGTCCTGGGAAAACCGGTAATGAAATCCATACCAATTTTATCCCATTTCCATTCAGGAATAGCTAAGGGTTGAAGGGTGCCAGCAGGCCGTTGATGCTCTGCTTTTACACGACGACAGACGTCGCAATTTGCAATATACTGAGCAATTTCTCTCTTCATCCTAGTCCACCAGAACCTCTGGCGTAGGTCCTGATACATCTTAGTACTACCGGGATGAATGGTGAGAGGAGATTCATGAGCCTCCTTAAGGATCAACTGCCGTAGATGCTGGTTCTTGGGAACCACTAGACGGTTCTCAAAGTACACAACACCATGATCATTTGTGGAGAAACAACTAGCACCTCCGCTAGCAATGTTCTCTTTGATTTTAGATATTCCCTTATCTCGCTTTTGGGCAGCGATGATTTGATCCGTAAGAGTAGGTTTTGCCACCAAGGTGGAAAGAAAACCTTGAGGTACAATGTGAAGGTTAAGCTTCCGAAATTCCTCATGGAGAAGCGGTTGACTTTGTTGTAACATCAGGTTGTTACAATAAGATTTACGACTTAGCGCATCAGCCATGACGTTGGCTTTCCCTGGGGTGTAGGTTATTCCTAAGTCGAAGTCTGTGATCAATTCAACCCAACGTCTCTGCCTGAGATTCAAATCCGGTTGGGTGAAAATGTACTTCAGACTTTGGTGATCAGTGAATATTTCGCAACGATTACCGAGGAGGTAATGTCGCCAGGTCTTAAGTGCATAGACTACGGCTGCAAGCTCTAGATCATGAGTAGGATAATTCTCCTCATGTGGGTGCAATTGCCGTGAAGCGTAAGCAATTACGTGTCGATCTTGCATAAGAATGCAACCTAGTCCTTGTCGCGAGGCGTCGCAGTAGATAACAAAGTCCTTGGAGAAGTCTGGCGGTACCAGTACGGGAGCAGAGGTCAGGCGTCTTTTCAGTTCCTGAAAGCTGTGCTCACATTGTGGAGTCCATTCGAACTTCTTATCTTTCTTGAGGAGTTCGGTTAGAGGTTTAGCAACCTTGGAGAAGTTCTCGACAAAGCGACGGCAATAGCTCGCTAAGCCTAGAAAACTCCGAACTTGCTTGACCGATTCAGGTGGAGTCCAATTAAGGACGGCTTGAACTCGCTCAGGGTTAACAGCAATACCTTTACCAGATATTACATGACCCAGATAGGTCACTTCTGACAACCAGAATTCACATTTAGAAAATTTGGCATAAAGGCGATGCTCTCGAAGTTTCTTCAACACTAGCCTTAAATGTTCGGCATGTTCTTCCTCGTTCTTGGAGTAGATGAGTATATCATCGAGGTAAACTACGACGAATTTATCCAAATACTCCATGAAGATTGAGTTCATTAACCGAGAAAAGGTGGCTGGAGCGTTGGTTAAACCGAAGGACATGACGGTGTACTCGTATTGGCCATAACGAGTAACAAAGGCCGTTTTAGGAATGTCCCCGTTTCTGATTTTGATTTGATGGTAGCCCAACCTCAAATCCATCTTGGAGAAGACTGAGGATCCAGCGAGCTGATCGTACAGGTCGTTGATCCTGGGAAGTGGATATTTGTTCTTGATTGTGACCAAATTGACAGGTCGGTAATCTACAACCATCCGGTCCGTACCATCCTTCTTCTTGACGAATAGGACGGGGCAAGCCCACGGAGATGAACTAGGGCGGATGAAACCCTTTTTCAAGGACTCATCGAGTTGTTTCTTAAGCTCGGCTAGTTCTAGGGGTGCCATCTTATAAGGTCTTCTAGCAATCGGAACGGTTCCGGGATGAGGTCGATTACGAACTCAACATCCCTGTCAGGTGGAACACCTGGCAATTCCTCTGGAAAGACATCCGGGAAGTCACGGACTACCGGCACGTCCTCAAGGTCTGGCAAAGGGCTGGCGTTAAGAGAATATAATTGTCGCTTGGCTATTCGGGTCAAGACATTGACTATCTTCCCCGAAGGATGGGTGAGTTGAACAGTCCTAGAGAAGCAATCAATTTTGGCTTGATGAGCTGACATCCAGTCCATACCCAAAATGATATTAATATCTGAAGATTTAAGGGCTATCAAAGATGCGAGAAAAACAAGTCTGTCGACTTGGATTTCATTTCCATGGCTTACTCTAGAAGTTTGCCATTTGGATCCCGGAGTTTGAATTACCATAGAGGTTGGCATATCACCGAATGCGACGTTATGCAAGCGAGCATAGTTTTCAGATATAAAAGAATGAGAGGCTCCTGTATCGAAAAGAACAGATGCCGGGTGGCAATTAACAAGAAGCGTACCGAGAACGACGTTGGGATCCTCTTGAGCTTCTTCGGCAGAGATACAGTTGACATGGCCACGTGAAGCGGTGACCGGCTTGGCGTGGAATATTTTCCTGTCGGCTTGCCACGGCCAACAGCTTTAGCAGATTGATTGGGGTTGGTCTGGGGACACTCACGCATATAGTGACCAGATTCCCCACACTTGAAACAAGTCACGGAACTGGTACGTGGAGGAGCATTATTGGTTGGACCCCCATAGGGCTTGGCTGGAGCAGACTGTTGAACAGGGCGAGGCGCCTGGAAAGATGGCCTCGGTGTGAATCTGGGTGGCAGGGCGGTGTTGGGTACCCACACGCGGCGCTTCTGAGGACCAGCACCGGATGAGGAACCCATGTCACGTCCATGCTTGCGTGTTGCGTCATAGTCAGTCTGACCAGTTTCAGCACTGATGGCTTTGTTGACAAGTTTCTGAAAAGATGTGCACTCATGCAGACGGAGGTCGCGGCGAAGCTCAGGACTAAGGCCCTTACGGAACCTTGCTTGCTTCTTGGCGTCAGTAGACACTTCCTCAGTTGCATATCGGGCGAGATTACCAAACTCCCTGCTATAGGCATCCACAGAAAGTCGGCCTTGGGTGAAACTGCAAAATTCTTCACGTTTACGGTCCATGAGACCCTCCGGAATGTGATGTTCACGGAAAGCCTCGCTGAACTCAGCCCAAGTAGTGACATGGCCCGCTGGGCGCATAGCTCCATAATTCTCCCACCATAGACTGGCGGGGCCTTCAAGATGATATGCAGCAAAGGTGACCTTGTCAGCCTCCGCTACCAGCGCGGAACGCAGTTTGTGAGAGATACTGCGAAGCCAGTCATCAGCGTCGAGAGGCTCGACGGAGTGGTGGAACGTGGGTGGATGCAATTTGATAAAATCACTGAGTGACACCACGTTAGCCCTCTGATGGTGTGCTGTATTCTGTTCAATACGCTCCAACAAACGGTTGGTCTCCCGCTTGTTTCTCTCAGCTTCCATCATAACCTCGGCTAGTGAAGGAGGATGAGGCAGATTTGCATCCCTGGCTTCACTGCCTTCGGCCTGCTCTTGGGAAGCAGGGTTAGCGCGCGTGTTGACCATCCTAGGTAACCAAGACAATGATTTAGTCAGGATGGTAAAATTCCGACATAGGATACATAATGTAAGGAATAAATCGGAATGCAAGATGATCATCCGTATGACATGGTAGATACAGAAACTGCTTCTTTTATTCCATCGTCATACACACCATACAGGGTTTAGTACAAGACCAAACAAAGTACTATTACGGTGAAAAGAGGATTACATCTCATCGGAGACATTCCAAGCTCCTATACATTATTTTTCTACATCTCCGGAAAGAGTACAAACTAGGTCATATCCCACGAGTCACGCAGGACGATAGACGACACAGCTAGTGCGAACTAGTGATACTACCACTAACTCAGACCGATCCGTAGTAGTCCTCGTAGAAGTCACCTCCATAGCCTGGAAGTTCAACATGATCATCCGGAAACAGACGGTCTCGCGGAGCTTGTGGACCATAGGGGCTAGGATGAGGCCTTGGACCAACAAACGGTGGCCTGCGGGGACCGCGAGGTGGGGTGATGCCTCCTACATCACGCCAAACCATCACGTCTGGCAGAGCAGATCTCACAGGATAGAGATCGCGCATATCTGAATATCCAGCTTGCACCGCCGGTGCGAACCGAGTCAAAGTGGCCCAGTGGTCAGCACGGGTATTGAAGAGCTCTAACCTTAAGGCCCGATTTTCACGGTCCTTATCCTCGAGCATCTCAGCAGTGGTGCGAGTCCGTGAATCCTCCTGAGTGGAGTCAGCATAGATAGCCTGGAGATACCCTTGTGCTCCCGGAAGTGATCCTGGCATATACCGGAAATCAGAGTCCCGAAATAACCAGATCTGACTCGCATAATGGTCATCATAGAGTAGGCGGCGTCCTGCACAGCCATCTCAATAGTAACCCCGAGTCCATAGGAGCAGTGAAGAGGCTCGGTGGATCCAGGATAAGATGGAAATATCCTGACAGTGCAGAGATACTGGCTTTGATTAAAGTCTCGGAATTGCTCTTCGACCGTGTACTCAGGATACCAGCGGTATCCAGCCTCAGTCATTACCCTGACCAACTTAGCAGTATGGCCGGGTACATCTAGGCATCGAGTCAGGCGAACCACTTGATTGAGGTCGCGAGTGGCCATCTGAAAGCACAATCATAATGCAAAGGCATTAGAATTTCTAGCAAAATTTCGGCAGCATAACAGCTGTAAATGCTCAAGAAGGATTTGAGACATTTGACAAAGGATTTCGTACACACTCAACATCATCACATCAAAGTTCTGAAACCATTCTAACAACATAATGTGGTAGTAGATCTGAACTAGGCTTGTATCCATCAAACCTATAAGGTACTACTGATTAGTAACACGTGATCCTGATAGAGAGAACAGATCCTAATTCCTTAACCCCCGGTGGAAGAATGGACTGACTCAGATCAGAATGTCATAAGATAAAGGAGTAAAAAGAGCCTTACGTTCCAACCCACAAACAATTCCCCTACATATAACTAAAGAATTTCTAGACTCAACATCGACCAGTTTGGCTTGGAGAACCTACAGGCAGTCCGGCTCTGATGCCAACGCTGTCAGGACCCCGACTCGATGTCACATCGATCTAGCCGGTAACACCTCATATCACTTTGCGGCCTCACGCACGGTGTTCCCACGGGTGT
Source organism: Triticum aestivum (assembly GCF_018294505.1). Lineage (NCBI taxonomy): Eukaryota > Viridiplantae > Streptophyta > Magnoliopsida > Poales > Poaceae > Triticum > Triticum aestivum. Next base: position 444,716,587 of record NC_057795.1, read on the forward strand.
CGCCTTACCTTTGCCCGGGACCGTTTGCGCCTTTTGGCTCACGTATATGATAGTGTCGCTAGCATCCATATGATAAAGAGCCCGGGCTGACATGACTAGTCGTAAACCCAAAGTGGCACAGACTTACAGGGACAGGCATCCATGACCCAGCTTCGAACGTGTCGGTCATCAGCAAGTGGGTCCGGGCTGTAGCACTGGGCTAGCAGGACTCCGGTAAACCGGGCTGTAGCGGGCTAACAGGACTCCGGTACTCAAAGCGTGACATTTCCCCGAAGGGACAGACACAGGAACGAAGAAGGACACATGCCGGCCAGCCTAAGTGTTCCAGAGCAGTAGCAAGCTACCATGGCTCAGCGGTAACACTAGGAGACATTTCCCGGTAAGAGAGGCTACTAAAGATAAACAACTAGATAGTCAGATCCCACACATACCAAGCATTTCAATCATACACACAATATGCTCGATATGTGCAAATACAACGAAGCATCACAACATGACTCTACGACACAAGTACTTTATTTAAGGCTCAGGGAGCCATACATAACATACACAAAGGTACGGGTCTCACGACCCAACATACAAGTCATACAGTCATACAAACCAGCAGCGGAAGTAACTTGTCTGAGTACAGACAACTAGTAAAATAAAAGAGGCTTGGAAAGCCTAGCTATACTACGTGGTCCTTCACAAGCTCAGGGTCACCACCTGGGTCTTTAGCCTACTCGTTGATGTCAACGTCTACATAGAACCCATCAGAAGGGGTTGCAGCGTCTTCTGTAAAAATGTAGATTATAGCAACATGAGTACAAAGGTACTCAGCAAGACTTACATCAGATCCTACATACATGCATAGTATCAAGAAGGGTTGGTGGAGTTATTGCAGCAAGCCAGCTTTGACTCTTGGCTAGACTATCCTACGATACTCCAACTTGAAATGGTTTTGCGCACACGAGTCCACTACTCACCACTTCAATACACTACCGAGGATCCACCTCCGTCTTCCTACGGAAGAGCCATCCTCGGCACTCACACTTATCTTGAGGCTTTTAGTAGTTTCCATTTACTTGTCTATGAACTGTATAGGCAACCAAGTAGTCCTTTACCGCGGACGCGGCTATTCGAATAGATCATGTTAACCCTGCAGGGGTGTACTTCTTCATACATGTTTCCACCACTTAGCGTCTGCACACGACATGTGCTCGGCAGACTTCAAGCGAAAGCCGACGTGGGTGTAGACCACGACCTACCTAAACACTTAAGCCTCTAGTCCAGGTTTATCGCCTATTCAGGTTCCATCCGCAGGGAGTCCGGCCGAGGTTTCCCATACGGCCCCGAACGATGTGAACAGGGTTCCCGAGATACCTAACGGGTATTCGGTACACCGTGCCACGTACCTACCGCATCACAGCCCACCCCTACGGTCAGCGCTGTCCACGGCCTCCAGTAGGCTACAAACACCAGAAACTACTTGCAACTCCTGGACAGAGAGCTAGGGTGAATAAGAAGTCGAGCGGGGTCATATTTCAGGGCCCAATGCATGGTAGTAGCTGTATCTTAAATCACATATACAGATCTCAGTGCTTAAGGTCGGCTTCAATGAAACAACCCACCATGTACTCCTACATGGCCTCTCATCGATACCTTTACCAAATCGTGTTCACCACACCACTCTCATTACCGACATAATCATTTCACTCTAGCCCATCACCCAGATGAACCAGACCTGACACGACTCTAAGCATAGCAGGCATAGCAAGGTAGGAACAACACATACATATGGCTCAATCAACTCCTACACATGCTAGTGGGTTTCATCTAGTTACTGTGGCAATGACAGGTCATGCAGAGGAAATGGGTTCAACTACCGTAGCACACAGCAGTTTGAATCGCGTTGTCTTAATGCAGTAAAAGAGAGCAGGAGCGAGAACATGGGATTGTATCGATATGATCAAATGGTTGGTTGCTTGCCTGATGGTTCGATGCACTGATACGGTTCTTCGTTAGGGTAATCACGGTACTCCTCGGAGGCAGAACCTGTCGCAAAGGACATCGATACACAAGCATCACCAAACAATGTGCAACAATATGATGCATGCATGAAACATGGCAATATGAGTGTGTTGGGCTAATGCAACTAAAACCAGAAGGGTTTGAACAAATTTGAATCAAAGATTCAAATTTCAAACTCAAACATGGCCTTTTAAAGTGCTTTTCCTTGTTCTGCTTAAAACATCAATTTAACTTGTTTGATCATGCATGAAAATAGTACAGATGGATAGATTGGATTTTTCTGATCATTTTTCATATATAATTTGTCCAATTTGGAGTTACAGAATAAAAGTTATGAATTTTTGAAGTTTAAATAATATTCTGGAATTTCCTGATTTAATTTAAATCCAGAAAATCAATTACTGCGTCAGCCTGACGTCAGTGTGACGTCAGCAGGTCAACGGAACAGGTCTGGGTCAAACCTGACAGTGGGTCCCGCATGTCAGGGTGATTATTTTAATTAAATTTAATTAAAACTAAACCTGTTTAATTAACAGGGCTGGGCCCCACCTGTCATTGACTCAGGGGAGTCAACCAGGGCCCACCCGTGGTCAAAGTCAAAGTCGGCTGCCGGCGTTTAGCCGCCGGCGAGCCCGACGCGGCGGCGGAAGTGGTTTTGGCCATTTCGGCCACCAAATGGGTCGCGGAGACCACCGGAGTGGAGCTGAGGACAAGCCGCAGCTCTTGGTGGAGTCCGTTGGGGTCGGGGTGGCCGGAGTTGGCGCCGGCGACGACTTTGGCGGCCACCGGGGTTCGGTCGAGGATGAACTTGGCGCTAGAGGGGTCGGTGAGGCTCGTGGAGTGGCTAGCTAGGTGCTGTGGGACTCGGTGAGTAAGATGGACACCATCTTGTGGCCGGAGTGTGGCCGGAAGCACGTCGGCGACGAGGTCCGCGGCGGTGCGGGCGTGTGATCCTCGTGCGGTGGCTACACGGCTCGGGAATGAGAGAGAGAGGGTCGGAGGAGTAGCTAGGCTCACAGCGCTCCCGTAGAGGCCACCGGCGGGGTCGGGGACGAGCTGAGGCAGCGACGGCGTTGAAGGGGATCTCCGGCGACGGCGAGCTCGGGCGAGGTCGGTGCGGTGGTCTCGGGCCGCTCGAGCACACGGGGCTCGGCTAGCTCGATGAAGTGGACGGCGGCGAAGCTCCTGGACACGGTGGCACGGCGTGGGGTGGACGGAGGGCGTGGCTACGGCGAGGGGGTGGCGGCGATGGCGTCGGCCATGGCTGGGGCGTGCGAGGGGGAGGAGCTGGAGAGGAGAGGGGGTGTCTGGGGGGTTCGGGGGAGAGAGGGAGGCCGGTTCACGGCGTTAGCCGGGCGAGGGAGGCGGCGAGGCGGCGAGCAGCTGCGTGGCGAGCTGCGGTGCCGCCGCCGAGCACCTTGGCTGCCTGCCTGGCAAGCCAAGCAGCTCGCTGGAGCGGTGGCCGGGCTGGGCCGGCCAGGTGGGCTGGCTGGTGGGCGACAGGTAAGTTTTTTCATTTTCTTCTGTTTTCTGTTTTTTTTAATACTTCTGCAACTTTGTTGAATTTAATAAAATACCTAGGCAACTTCAAAAATCACCAAACTATTCCTGGCCCATAGTTGGATTATTTCCAACATGAAACATTTTAGTTTGGAGATATTTGAGCATTTAAATATTTTATATTATTTTAAATGCCCAAATTCAAATATTTATGATTTAATTCAAAAACCCTAAGATGGCCTAGGAAAATGTGCACCACTTTTGGCAGAGGTTCTGAACCAAGACAAAAATGATGGGCATTTTAGAAGGGCATTTCAGGTTCATTGAAAAATTATTTTAGTAACCCTAGTTGGTTTCAGAGGGGACTGGGGGTTCTGTCATCCCCATTTCAAGTTTCTGATGAAAAAGTAAACATGATGCAACACTCTAATGCATGACTAGCTAGGGTGTGACACCTGGTTCAGGGGCTACTGAGGGAGTCCTGTACTAGGGGGTATCCGGACAGTCGGACTATGTACTTTGGCCGGACTGATGGACCGTGAAGATACAAGACTCAAGACTTCGTTCCGTGTCCGGATGGGCCTCTCCTTTGCGTGGAAGACAAGCTTGGCGATCAGGATATTAGATTTCCTTCTTTGTAACCAACTCTGTGTAAACCCTAGCCCCTCCGGTGTCTATATAAACCGGAGGGTTTGATCCGTATACAATCATAATCATCATAGGCTAGCTTCTAGGGTTTAGCCTCTACGATCTCGTGGTAGATCAACTCTTGTAATACCCATATCATCAAGATCAATCAAGCAGGAAGTAGGATTTTACCTCCATCGAGAGGGCCCGAACCTGGGTAAAACATCGTGTCCCTTGCCTCCTGCTACCATTAGCCTTAGACGCACAGATCGGGACCCCCTACCCGATATCCACCGGTTTTGACACCGACAGTAGGCAGTGTTGGCCTGTGCCTCCTAGAACTTCTCCTCACGCTTCTACCTCACCATGTCCATGGATTGGGCACGGACCTCGCCGATGGTCATGGTGCAATGCACTGGCGAGGATGGCGCGGAGGAGGGGGTTGGTGCTGGATCGTCGACTACCATGTTCTCCATTGGGACGTCGTCGTTCTCCGGCTGCCTGCCGGCCAGCCAGTCGGCAGCAACAGCTACCATCTCCTTATGGTCCATCGTCCGCCCGTCCCGAAGAGCGCTGGAGCACGAGGAAGCCATGGTGGCAGTAGTGGTGTGGACAGGAGAAAGGGAACGTATGCGGATGACTGCGGCTATGGCCGACGCAACAGTTTATATAGCAATGGTGGATGGCGGAGGGACGGACGTGTGGCGCCAGAGTAGCCACCTCGGCAACCGCGTATCATTAATGTGGGCGGCAGACAGACGGACGGACGGACGACACTTGTGTCGTTTGAAGGTGCAGCAATCGGTTGCACTGGGAAGCGGGGTGGGCGGCGCTGACAGTTTCGGGCGGAAAGCGCGCGCGGGCGAGCGAGGCGGTCTGGGTGGGCCAGGGCAGTCAGACTCGTGCTTGGCAGTGGGTCGGTCCAGCAGCCAGACATGCTGGCTCGCCAGCAATCTCGCTGAGCTGAGCGACGACAATCAAACGATGGATGTAGCTTCCGATCGGGAGCCGGCGCCACTGTCCAAGCCGGTTCATGCCGTGTTCACCATAGAGCAGGTGTGGCCGCACTTCGACGCCCTAATGGCAGAAGAGCTACCAGTGCAGGAGGACCTGTGCTGCAACCTCCGTCTCCTCAACGAGCACCGGTGAACAGGCGAACGACAATGTCGTCGCGGACATGTGAACCCTATGATCCAGGCTTCCCGAATGTGCAGCGGGCGCTGTATCAGACCATTCGTAGGGCCTGCGAGGCCCTCTCCATCGTCCTTCGAGTTGTTGCGCTCGCTGTGGCGCCGCCGTCTCGCGTTGTCAACATGGTCAACGGACATGAGGAATGAGGAGATGATTTACCTGGAGTGGATGACAGTGGGGACCCACCAGGGCCATAGCCGCACGTACGCAAGTGCCTCCTTATTATATAAAACTATACTTTTTTTTTGCTTCCTCCTGGTTTCCTGACATCACGGTCCCACACCATTGTCAATCTATGTATAGTCAATAAACGAGAGAATTGCACAAGGAGCGACCGACAGCTGGGACCAAGCACCTCGAGCAGTATTTGTGTTTTTGAGGTGTGAGCACTGCAGAGTTTTTCTTGAGCGATGTTTTCGTTGTTGTTCAGAGGAGAGAGCAGGGTATTAACTGGGTGGGTTGTGGCCCGTCTAGCCCAGGCCAGATATCTAGCTCAGATATTAATTTTTTTCAAGCTGAAAATGGCTAGCCTTACTTCTTTTAGGAATACCCAAGCAAGGTCAAGTTGTTATTCTCTGCCCCGCTGGGCTGCAAATCTTTCCTAGCAGGGATGCATTAAGTTTCACAAGAAAATGGGCTTTAAGAAATAATAAATGGTATTTAATTCTAAAAACTGGGCAGTAACTATAAAAAATGCACCAAACACATAATTACTTTATAAAATATTATATTTGGATATTGAAAATTTTAATTTCATTAATTGTTGCGCGCGCAATGTTTCGTTGGATTTTTATGTAATATAAATTTATATTGAAATTGTATTTAACATGACTAGAAATTTCGGGATAAAAATATTTCGGACCCATCAACATGTGGGAAATTTTATTGAATTCTGTTTTGAATGGTTGGTTGAAATTATTAATCGTTGTCCTAGCTAGAAAATGGGTTGTACTTTTAACAAACTATAGATGGGCTGTAGTAAATTCCATTAGAATTCAAAAATGGGCTGCACATTCTAACAAATCTCAAATGGGCTATAAGTTCTCTGCCACACACTTGTGGCCTTACTAAGTTGACGTGTCCCCTCAAAAAAAAGTTGACGCGTATGCAAGGCTTTGTCAACTTATAGTCAACACATGGTTCTAGCAGCATTGGCCATTGGATGTCCCTCCAACGGATGCCATGCTTCTTCTTCAATCTCGGATATTCTAACTTCACCCGCCCAAAAAATGATTCCTCCCCCTAACATCTGGGGCGCATCGTTTCGGAAGCTAACCTGTGGGCCTACTAAGTTGACCGTACCAAGGGCTTTGTCAACTTAGTCAATATAAACGATTTTAGCTGCAGTGACTGTACGATGTCCATCCAACGATCGTCTGCTTCTTCAACCTCTGGTCTTCTTGCTCCAGCCGCCCAAAGCAGCACTGGTCGTGCCGCCTGCTCCTGCCTCTCATGGTCGGCTATGCTGCCGCGGAGGCCTCACCGCCCCCTACTACTCCCACCGCTGGCCAGGCCATCCCTCCACTCACCCACACCCCCTGTTATTCTGCGGCGACAGTAGCCTCACACTACAGCCAAACCAGTGAACCCTCGTACTCCTCTTCGCATGGGCATCCACTGCCGCATCCTCCTCGGCTCCGCGTCGTCCCCTTCCTAGGCCTCACCGTCGTCCACCGCCTCGGTGCTCTCAGCGCGGCGTGGTCAATGTGGTCAACGACCGACTTCCATCGGAAGAGTACTATATGTGGAGAGGCTGACAGTTGGGTCCACGGTCGCAGCAAGGAAGTGCCTCCTTATTACGCGGAAAATAATGATTCCTCCACCTGACAGCAGGGACCCACCGGACAGGCCATCATATTTCGTGAAAAAAACGTTTCCCCCTGACTGCTGGGACATACCAGCTACATATTCGCACGCAAGGAAGTGTGTCCGGGCAAAAAAAAAACGATTCACCCCCTGACTGCTGGAACCCACCAGCTACATCTTTGCACGCAAGGAAGTGCCTGACAGTCGGGACCCACCTAGTCGAAGCATACATATTGTCATTCTGGTCGCGAACGTGTACGTACATACTGGTCTATGTAGAGGCGCTCACGTGTCGTAGTAGAGGCGCGCGTAGCATGTACACATACGTACATCGGCCAGGGTGCAAGAAAGTAAATACGACCATGTACGTACATATGGGCGGGTTCTCGAACGCCTACTCGCACATACGTACGGCCAGGGCTCGTGTACATGGCTGGGTCGGAATGAAGAAACTGCGTCATTGTCGTGTTCATGGGGAGCCAACCGGCTGGGTCGGAACGGAATGCATTGTCGTTTTCATCAGGAGGGCTTGGATGGAACAGCCAATGGAAATGAGGCCTGGCGTACCACAGAACGGAGGAAACGGCCTTATGTTCGACCGGCCACGGTCGAAACGGGATCCTGTTCATCAGGAGGGGTCTGGCGTACCGCAAAACAAAGGAAATAGACTTCTGTTGGACCTCCTACGGTCGAAACGGGGTCCTGTTGATTGGGAGGGGTGTGGCGTACCACAAAACGGAGGAAACGGACTTGTGTTGGAGCGCTACGGTCGAAACGGGGGTCCTGTTCATTGGGAGGGGTGTGGCGTACCGTAAAACGGGACTCCACGGGATATTGTTCATCTCCACCATCGACCTCCTCCAGCCTCCACGGGCTACTGTTCATCCACCGTCGACCTCCTCGAGCCTCCACCCGCGACTGTTCATCCACGGGCTCCTGTTCATCCAGCCTCCACCTTGCGCTACTCCACCAGCTACTGTTCAACCAGCCCTCTCCACGGGCTCCTATTCAACTGTCATGCCCAATATGCGACCCTATCCTAAAGGAACTCGAAGGTCCCACCAAGGATAGAAGCGCATATTGGAGATGCCTTTGCAAGGTGGATATCATTACATCGTACCATTACATAATAGTTGGGGATACATACAAGAGGCATACAATGCCACATGAATACAACATCATCATACATAAGAGCACCATCAGACTACGGATGAAACACAAACAGAAACTCAAATGACGTCCACCCTGCTAGCCCAGGCTGCCGACCTGGAACCTATCCCCTGATCAAAGAAGAAGCATAAGAAGAACTCCAAAACAAGCAACATCGCTCTCGCGTCCTGATCATCGCATAACCTGTACCTGCAACTGTTGTTGTAGTAATCTGTGAGCCACGAGGACTCAGCAATCCCATTACCATGGGTATCAAGACTAGAAAATCTTAATGGGTAAGGAAGGGCTAAAGTGGTGAGGTTGCAGCAGCGACTAAGCAAGTATGGTGGCTAACATACGCAAGTAAGAGCGAGAAGAGAAACAACGGAACGGTCGTGAAGCTAGCAATGATCAAGAAGTGATCTTGGAACTACTTACGTCAAACATAACCCAAAAACCGTGTTCACTTCCCGGACTCCACCAAAAAGAGACCATCACGGCTACACACACGGTTGATGTGTTTTAATTCGAATCTGGTGTCAAGTTATCTACAACCGAACATTAACAAATTCCCATCTGCCACATAACCGCGGGCACGGCTCTCGAAAGTTTATACCCTGTAGGGGTGTCCCAACTTAGCCCATCACAAGCTCTCATGGTCAACGAAGGATATTCCTTCTCACAGGAAGACCCGATCAGTCTCGGAATCCCGGTTTACAAGACATTTCAACAATGGTAAAACAAGACCAGCAAAGCCACCCGATGTGCTGACAAATCCTGATAGGAGTCGCACGTACCTCATTCTCAGGGCACACCGGATAAGTCCAGCTTCGAGTAAAACCAGCCCTCAAGTTTCCCCGAGGTGGCCCCGCAAGTTGCTCGGTTCGGACCAACACTCGAAGGAGCACTGGCCCGGGGGGGGGGGGTTAAATAAAGTTGACCCTCGGGCTCCGAAAACCCAAGGGAAAAAGGCATAGGTAGGAAAATGGTAAAACCAAGGTTTTGCCTTGCTAGAGGAGTTTTATTCAAAGCGAACTGTCAAGGGGGTCCCATAAATCACCCAACCGCGTAAGGAACGCAAAATCAAGGAACATAACACCGGTATGACGGAAACTAGGGCGGTAAGAGTGGAACAAAACACTAGGCATAAGGCCGAGCCTTCCACCCTTTACCAAGTATATAGATGCCTTAATTAAATAAGAGATATTGTGATATCCCAACATAATCCTGTCCATCATGGAGCAATCTTCAACTTCACCTGCAACTAACAATGCTATAAGAGGGGCTGAGCAAAGCGGTAACATAGCCAAGCAACGGTTTGCTAGGAAGGGTGAAAAAGGTTAGAGGCTGACATGGCAATTTGGGAGGCTTGATGAACAAGTGATAGGTAGCGCAGCGTAGTGATAGAACGAAGCAACTAGCATATAAATGATAGTAGTGAGATCCAGGGTGACGGTCATCTTGCCTGAAATCCTGCAAGGAAGAAGAACGAGTCCATGAAGAAGACGAACGGATGAAGCCGAACCAAGCGTAGACGAACGAATCCTCACGATCGCAACGAAATAGGAACTATCGAGAAGAAGCACACAATATGGTAAACACACCACACATATACATGACGTGATTCTCAACCAAGTATGATGCAATACAAGACTACATGAAGCTACTCATGGCAAGAGATGATGCATACAAGAACAACACATCAAAGCAAGGTTAAATGAGGCCGGAAATAACATATAACAATTCTGGTAAGCCCTCATATGCAAATTTAGAAATTGGTCCAAAACTGAACAAACATTAGGTTGTAGTTGTTAAACAGCAAGTTAAGATGCACCAAGATGATCTACACGAAATTCTAGTCAAGTTACATAGAAAGTTCATTTAGTTCGGAGCTACGACCTAGAAGATATGAGCAAAACAAGTTAAACTTGGCATTGATGCAAAACGCATTCAAACATCAAGCAACCACCCTCAAAACATGGATTCAACATGGCATGATGAAACTACATGCAATTCTAAGCAAGTTTCATATAAAGCACACTCAAAACTGAGCAACGGTTCAACACATACACATGAAACAAGTTTAAAGGACAAGCTGTCCAAAACAGCAACTAGGCATCTAGCAAACATCAAAACAATATGCTACATCACCTCAACATAAGAACAAAAGGCATGGACATGATGTACAGATGAAGCATGACAAAACATGAACACTGAGATATCTCCAGAAAACAATATAACATGCTCAAAAGGACATGGCAAGATTGCAAATAATAACAGTTCGGGACTTAGCAGAAATAACATCAGGTTGCAATGTTTAGAGCTATCAAACAGTATGCTACAGGAACTTATCATGGCAACCAAAGGCATGACATGCTAATACTAAAGACAAAAACAAAACTCCCTTACTGAACTTATACCAAAGATCAACAGAAAAGATGGTAGCATCCATACAAACATGACAAATAATATGACATATTCAGAATAACAGTACATGGCAGGAACAATGATAAGTAGGCATGTTGGGGAGCTTGTACCACTCTCCACAGAGCATTTCATGGCATGTGAAGTCAACCAACAGTAATAATACACATCTATGAAGCATATCATGGCAAGAGCAAGTTCATAGGATGCATGGATCACTAGCAAAACACATGGCAAAACTTAACTTAATGTTAACAGGCTGACATCAACATTATTTAGCAAATTGAGAGCAATATTACAACAAGCTACGGCAGGCTATAAATGCAACCAAGGGCATGGATGGATATAGAATGAGATGTATAACAAAACATCCTTAGTGAACATCTCAAGATTATGCATAGAATGACTTGTAGCAGCAGGTTTACATAGCATCATGATATAACAGATTCAGCCTAGCAAAACAGTAACAACAAGTACCCTACTACACAAGCTTGATTCACTCACTACAAGACTCACAAAAATACATGGATTGCACCACTGTAAAGATGGCATTATGTCGCTTAAAACTCATGTAGACATCAAGCTCAAAGGATGCACACACAAAATGCAATGAAAAAGACAAATCACCAAGTTATAACAGTTTCAGCAGGTAAACATCATATAGCACTCTTACAATGATGATAAGGGCATCAAGATGAACTCAAACAATCATGGCACAATGGAATGAAATGAAGAGCATATCTCAATGAACATTTTGATATATCATATGCACCAATTAGAGTAGCACACACAAAGTTATGGCATGATGAACAGGGTATAAAAATATCACAGGAAAATGACAGAGAATTTATACCCCTCCGAAATGGATCTAGGGTTCCTCGCATGGAAACCGAGGCAGGTGGCGGCTCGCCGGAGTTGACGCTAGAGCTGCGGGGAGGAGGCCGATGCTCGGGGGCGGCGGATCCGGCGCCCCTTGCCCGGATCCGGCCGGGGAAGAGGCCGGCCGAGGCGGAGGAGGCCGTAGCTCGGGCGAGCGCGAGGGAGGCGCAGGGCGGCGGGCGCTGGAGGCGACGGCGAGGCGTGGCG